>NC_090648.1:299125904-299365904 GCF_040937935.1 Hyperolius riggenbachi | reverse complement strand
ATATATGATATACTGTGTATATATATATTTTTAATATTCATCTGTTTTATGAAATAGCATAACAATAACAGTTTTTAATAGGCTCAGGTTATAAGCTAAATACCCTCTTCCTTCTTAGATAATAACCGCAAGTACCAAGAAGCATAATTTACTTTATTGCCTGGAAAATCTATCTCTCATGAATCCTGATTAAGCATGCATATGCATCATTATGTTCTGATATATGTATATTTTATGTCTGTACTAATTGCTTCTCTTCGTTCCTTTGGGTTTGCATCCATATATTGAGAAATCAATATAGTTATATGCTTTAGGGAAAGGTAAATTGTTTTATTTAATGTTTAAGCTGCTTTCCGTTGCCAGCTGCAGGTATTTTAATTAATCTCGGTAGCATGTCTAGAAAATGATTTTATGAAATACAAAACAATGTACATGACTGATTGTACCAGGTAATGTAGAACACAATGTGACAAAAATATACACAGTTGGTGTTTTGTCCACAGGGAATCATGCAGGATCTGCAGATTGTTATCATGCCGCAAGGATTTATCTCCCAGTGCCCTGATCTAAATCGCAGTAAGCATATACAATTATATTCTGTTATTTAAAATAACAATAGAGCCTTACCTTGAGTTTCAGCATGTGTGATATACATACAATTATCATTTCAGCCTGTCCAACATGTAATGACTTTCATGGACTGGTTCAGAAAATTATGGAACTGCAAGATATTTTGGCAAAAACTTCAGCAAAGGTAATTTGATTTTTTTCCCCCCCTTAGTAGTAATATAATCTTACTATGTAAAGGTGGTGTAAAGGTGGTCATACACAATATAATAAAATGTTTAATTTTCTTTTGTTTTCTCAATAACAATGTTCGTTTTTTAAAGAAAAAGTTAAAATTTTTATTTTCTTTTAATCGATAAATTTTTTCATTGTGTTTTGACTGCCCTTGGTGGGAAATTCTGATCATTTTTTTTTCAAAAAGAAATGAATGGTGTAGGATAAATTGTAATTGTGTATTTATAAATCTAATAATTTTTATTTATTTTTTTGCTAATTTTTTTTTTTACAGTTGGGAAAAAAATGTACACAAAATATATACAATAATGTATCATGTGTCTCCTTGGTGGAAAGGTTGCATACTATTTAGCCCTGTCATGTCAGCAGCCCTCTCTGCTGTTATTAACAGGGCAGTCCAGAGCTCAATAAATCCCCAAAACTTGATGGACTTCTATTCCTGCCTTGACTGTGAACTACTGCAGAGACCTGGCAACATTCACATGAGGAGGAGAGTTGGCCACTAGATGGGTCTGGTGTCTGATTTTCATTCAACTTCAGAGGCATGCAGTGCTCAGAAGAACTGCAGAATGTAATGAAGCCCTGTTATTGACAGTGGCAAATGCTCCTGAGATTTGAATTACCCAAAATCACTACAACCACTTCAAAGTGAGCCTGACTTTAGCCAAACACCTGTTTAAGGGAATTCATTATCTCACTCAAATAGTGTGGTTTGTGTCAAGATTCAGAATTCCAGTATGTAAATGTGTCCATTAGAGTCCCTGGACTGGCTCACATATGTCAGTAGGGACAGTTGAGCACCTCCTCAGGAGTCATAAGAAATTGATGGGTCATTTAAGCTGTTGGCCTGTCTAAAGTCAAATTAACAGGGTAGATTCATCTTTTGGTAATTTTTCTCATAAATTTACCCTTTTTTTTTTTTTTTTTTTTTGCTTCTAGAGTCACCTGCTTGCTTATTAGACAATGGATGCAGCTTAGGTGAACACCTTGATGTTTAGACGTTAGCTTTATGAATGCATTTGAGATTTCGAAGAGTAATTTTAGAAAGGAAATCGTGGGTAGAAAATAATTTTATGTTGATATATATTTATGCTTTTAAACATTATCTGAAAACTATCCTATTTCTTATGATGAATGTTCCTGAAAAAAAATGAATTATGGAGTTTACTTTGGGCCCGATTTTATTAAAGTGTTGCCGAACATTTCCTGATTTATTACGGCAAATGGTTTAGTACAAGGCTTCCCATCCCTGTCCTCAAGTACCACCAACAGTACTTGTTTTGCAGAAAACCACAAACATTCACAGGTGAGGTAATTTGTGTCTGGGCAGAGTTAATTAACTGCCTCTGTGGATTTCAACAAAACATGGACTATTGGGGGTATTTGAGGACAGGGTTTGGGAAAACCAGGGCTGCTTTAAAAAAATCTGCTGCTTGGTCATAAGGTTGTGGCCCTAACTTGTCATACTGACACAATGGGAATTACTAAAAGGGTAATACTAATTACTGGTGGTTTGACTACAGCTGGTTGCAGCATCCACAGTACAAGTCCCTTATGCAGAATGAATCCAGGACAGCCTGAGTTAATTAGAAAACAAATCTCACTAACTTTGTTGCAGGGCCCACTGTGTGAATATAGCAGGTAAAGTTTGCAATTCTATATCGCCAGATATAAAAAATAAATAACTGATCTAGGTGTGTTAAGTCCTTGGACAAGATTCACAAAAGAATGGTTGCATTTACGTAAACATAGAGCACATGTAAATTTTACCGGAGTTTACATAAACTGCATAATGGGGGCTGCTAAATGAAGAATTGTAGTGAAATAACGTAATGAATACAATTATTTTATTTTATTTATTTTTTTTGCACAATATTAATTTATAAATGAAAATGGTGATATCTTAAAGTGGACCTAAAGTCTTGCGCAGGATAGAAGGAAAACGTAAAGAAATTAACCCTGTATGTATTTAGAGAGTTTAGCCTGTTTAATTCCACCTAATTTGTGTTTAATCACAAGTTGTAATTTGATCTTTCCCCTGGGTCCCTTGACTGCCAATAGCAGAGATGGCAGATAAGCTCATTTGGAACCACAGGATGTTAACAATATGTCTGATTCCATGAATCAGGAAGTAGAAACAGTGCAGATTTAGTTTAGGATTTCTATCAGCTGTAACAACGCGGTTTTTTTTTTTTGCTTAAAGGTTATTAAGCTGTTGTGTATCTTTTAGCGTATAGAGAACAGAGGCGCCAAAAGGATAAAAGGAAGCTAAATGAGCTTAAAAACCAAATTCTTGGTAAATAGAGGAGGTAGTGGTGGACTTACCTCCTCCAAGTAGACACACAACGACTGTAGTAAACACAGTCAATATATTTTATTTATGAACTCCAAATATGCAACGCGTTTCACAGGTTTGATCCCGCTTCATCAGGCAATAACAACGGAGCAATAGCATATGTGGTCAGTAGAAGAGCCAGGCACCTCTGACAGAGGTGCCTGGCTCTTCTACTGACCACATATGCTATTGCTCCGTTGTTGTTGGCTGATGAAGCTGGATCAAACCTGCGAAACGCGTTGCATATTTGGAGTTCATAAATAAAATATATTGACTGTGTACTACAGTCGTTGTGTGTCTACTTGGAGGAGGTAAGTCCACCACTACCTCCTCCTATTTACCAAGAATTTGGTTTTTAAGCTCATTTAGCTTCCTTTTATCCTTTTGGCGCCTCTGTTCTCCTGCATAATTTTGAGTCCACCCTGGGTGGAGGGTTGAACCCCCTTTTTCTCATCTACAGAGAGTGACTTCTTATTCCTGAGTGGGGGCAGGAAAATCTCCCCACCTGCCTTTACAGTGGTTGCCTAATGGTAACCCTGGTTTGTGAGTATTAATATTTACTCTATCTAGTAACCATTTACCAGTACATATTACACTATTGGGGCTCTTGGTGTTCCTTGTTTTTAGCGTATAGAGGTCGTTTGACGTTCTGAGTTCAGGTCTGCTTTAAGTTCTACCAGGTGATCTCTGCGGAGTGTTCATTTTGTGACAGTTCTATGCACAGAGGGAGATACTGCTTGCTTGGCAGTTGGACACAGCTGTTATTTCCCACAATGCAACATGGTTCACAGACCGCAAACCGTCCGGGCCATGGCACCACACTGTGGGGGGGGGGGGGTTTCACCAAGATATCAGCCATATAGATGTCCCTGATGATCTATTTGAGAAAAGGTGAAACATTCTCCTGAGAAAAGGTGTTGCCTACTGATTGGGATGACGTTCAACCCTGGTTTAAAGTTCTCTTAAGTAGCGCAACTGGTGTTATGTGCACTTCTACATCTGTAACACAAGTTGTGATACTTGCACAACTCCCTTTATTTAGTTTGCCTCAATGCCTGTAAACTTTACATGCTCTGTTTCACAAAAGTACAGTAAAAATTGCATGTGCAATCTATCCTCTTTTAATGTGCTTGGAGATGCTTTGATAAATCAGGCCCCAGTGGATGTGTAGATGGTAATAGACTGTTGAAAAACGTAGATGAGGAAACAGAGGAATTAAATAGAGATAACGTTTAACGAAACTAAACCCATCATTGAACTAGGCAAAGTCTAAAAGCAATCATGCTTAGCCATGTACTACCTTTTGGAAATAAACTTTTCCAGTGGAAAGATCCATCATGTAGCTTTGCTTGCTGCAGCTCTGCAGGTACTTAAGACTTAAATATAGACTTAAATAGTCTATAAGTATCCCCCAAAATACACAAGTTATTGCAGTCCAGTTTTAAAGGCAAATTTTCCTTCAATCTATAAACCACTTCGAAAGATCATTTAAATCTGCTTTTTCTACCCATGATAAATTAGTGTGTCTTGCTCTTAGTTTAAACCAGATAACCTCAATCTTGTGATGCACAAAGCCAGCACTCACAACTCCCCCACCCACACTAAGCTGCGACTGCGTACGCACACCATGACCGCCGCACTAAGCTGCTGCCTACACTAAGCCACTGCCCACAACTGCACCACCCACAACTGCACCACTCACACTAAGGTATGACTGCGTATGCACACCATGACCGCTGCACTAAGCCACTGCCCACAACTGCACCATCCACACTAAGGTACGACTGCATACGCACACCATGACCGCCGCACTAAGCTGATGCCCACACTAAGCCACTGCCCACAACTGCACCACCCACACTAAGGTACGACTGCGTACGCACACCATGACTGCCGCACTAAGCTGCTGCCTACACTAAGCCACTGCCCACAACTGCACCACCCACACTAAGGTACGACTGCATACGCACACCATGACCGCTGCACTAAGCTGCTGCCCACACTAAGCCACTGCCCACAACTGCACCATCCACACTAAGGTACGACTGCATACGCACACCATGACCGCTGCACTAAGCTGCTGCCCACACTAAGCCACTGCCCACAACTGCACCACCCACAACTGCACCACTCACACTAACGTACGACTGCGTACGCACACCATGACTGCCGCACTAAGCTGCTGCCTACACTAAGCCACTGCCCACAACTGCACCACCCACACTAAGCTGCCGCCCACATGGCCGGGCATACTTACATTGATTGATTGTTTCTATACTACACACTGTGCTAAAATAAAAGATAAGCAAGTTCTCCAAAGCAGTGTCTATTGTATCCCATGGTGATTTTCGTTATTTGTGGATCTGTCAGTCAGGCTATTTTTTCCTCCTTCCTATCCCTCAGACATATTTGCAGGCATTAGTTTGGTTTCTTACCAAAGACAGAGTCTGAACATTATTCTGAATTTATACCGCTGTTATCATTTGAGGAGGAAAAAGCAATAGTTAAACATCACAGTATATTATAATTGCTATTTAATTTCCAGTACAGTGCCTTAAAGGAATACTATCAATACCTAAGTGTTCTAAAATGACAATGTACAAATAATATCTAAGTAGCTGTGTAAACATTTTCCTACTTTTCATGTTAAATATCAGATGCAAAAGCTGTGATTTATTGAGGGTAGGATTTAGCTAAACTGGGACAAATCAATTTCAGAAGGGGTGTCTGCTTCAATGCACAGCCAGAGTTGCATATCAGACTAAAGAAAGCAAATATCAAACTCTGAAAGCAAAAACAGTATGAAAAGCTGTGACAATTAGTTACATTTCCTCTGCTCTCTTCAGACACTTCAGTCAGAAACACAGGACACAGAAGCTGCAGCTGTTGGGAGCTTTCTCTCTGTCACACACCGAGTTACACATAGAGTTAACTGATTAAGTGTGAGGGGAATTTCCCCTCTCCTCATGGCTCAGTCTGCCGTCCGTTTTGGCGTCAGTAAAGTTTGAAAGTATTTTGATAACCGTAAACAAAGAGGTTGCTACTAAAATGTATACACCAGTACTTAGCAGCACTTCCCAAACAATTCCTGTGTCAATTGAAAAAATATGTGAATCGATAGTATTCCTTTAACCCCCTTGCCGTTACAATTCTGGCGGCAAGGGGGCAGCGCAACACTTTTTTTTTTTTTTTTTTAAATCATGTAGCGAGCCCCGCTGACAAGCGACATCCCCCTATCCACTCTGATCGCCTTCGGCCATCAGAGTAAGCAGGAAATCCCGTTCAGAACAGCCATGGCGACCGGGCGGGATGACGTCACCGACGTCATGGACGTCAGAGGGAATCCCGATCCACCCCTCAGCGCTGCCTGGCACTGATTGGCCAGGCTGCGCAAGGGGTCTGGAGGGGGGGGGCGGCAGGCGGGTAGCGGCGAATCGGCGGTGAGCAGCGGCGATCGGAAACTGCGCACAGCTAGCAGAGTGCTAGCTGCGTGCAGGAAATTTTTTTTTTTTTAAATCGGCCCAGTGGGGCCTGAGAAATCCTCCTACGCAGGTTACCCCAAGCTGAGCTCGGGATAACCGGCAAGGAGGTTAATGTAATTTCCCTTTAAAACCGCTAGAGTCCGTTATTCCCTGAAAGCATAAATATGTTTTCACACCTACTTCCTGTGAACTCTAAAGGCCCACCACCTCATTGTAGACTCATGGTTTCCGCTGTAATGTTCACCTTATTCCTGGAAGAATGTGTCACATGACCATGGAAGCAGGACATTTGGGTAGCCGTCAGCGGCAGAAATTTAAGTGCCCCATAGGTGCCCGTACAAAGTATTGGTAAGGCTCTGAGAAAAAAAAAAATATTTTTGCATCTGATAAATGTTTTTTTTTGTCAGAAACGTTGCCGGGGGGCTGGCATTCATGGGGAGGGTTTAAAGAGAACCTGTACTGAGTAAAAATATTTAAAATAAACACATGAGGTAACTTCAAATAAACATTGCATAGTTACCTTGCCATCAGTTCCTTTCAGAAGCTCACTATTTTCTTCTGACAATAATCCCTTCCAGCTCTGATAATATTTTGTCAGATCTGAAATATATCAGTTGCTGTTAGTTATACATCAGTTGCTGTCAGTTATAGCTGAGAGGAAAACTGATGTACCAGGTAATGTCCATGTTTTCCTATGGCTCAAGTGGGCGATGTTACAGTTTAACTGTGTGCTGACCAGAAAGCTGTTATGGGCAATGGCCATTTTCAAAATGGAGGACGGAAAATTCCCTTGATCACAGTGAACAAACAGGACGAGGGACAGGAGAAAGACACTGAGGAGTAGACTACATGGAAGGTAAGTATGACTTGTGTATGCTTATTTTGAATTTTAATTTTCAGTTCAGGTTTTCTTTAAGGTTAGGCATGTGGGGGGTTTAAGGTCTATAAGGTTAGGTGTGGGTGTGTGTGTTTAGGGTTAGGCTTGGGGGATTTAGGGTTAGGCATCAGCAGGGGGTTGGTTAAGGTTATGCATCAGTAGAGGGAGGGTCCTGTGTGAGAATAGGGCTAGGTTTAGTAATAGTAAAATATTAGTATTAGTTATCGATGTATTACTATCGTAACAAAATGTAGAATATTAATAAATTTGATATTTTAATAGCTGAAATTGGGTGCCCAAATTTTCTTATGCCCATTTTTCATGCTTGCTTACACCTAACTGACCTGCCAAAGTGTGCATCCATATAGACCATAAGAAAAGTATTCTGTCCTATATTTTGCTTCCATGCACTATTTATATGTATTTCATTTTTGTTGCTATTACAATTTTCCTTGTTCTGTTTTGGAGTTAGGTGGACTTTAATACAAATCTAACTCATAGTCAGCACTTAATTAGAGTTGACATGGGTAAGGTGATGAGTAGCTGTGTGTTGTGACATGCTGTCAGGAACAGAGGTAAAAGGCTATGCTGGAGCTAAATCTGAAGTTTCATTGTCACCCAGTTTCTATGCTATAGTATGCAATGATGCAAAAACACTAACAAGTGTACTTCAAATCAGCCAGCAGGACCAGTTCTGAGTACTTATGCATCATAGACAAAACAGCCACTGTCCACCCAGGGGCAAACCCAGGTTTTTCAAGGGGGGGGGGGGGGGATTCCTGAAAGGTCTCCCTCAGCCATGCACAATACAGTATAATAATATTGTAGGACATCATGCTGGATACACATAATACAATTTCCTGTCCGACTGACAGGATCTGACAATTATTTCCTAAATGTCCGATCTGCTCCCGATCAACAACGGGATTGATCAGGAGCAGTTTGGATACAGATAATAATGAGGACAGTTGACATTGCTAATGAAGGGGAAAGTGAAGAATTTGCACAGCAGGGCACAGGGCTGTGCTCCTACCTGATTCTGTTAAGTTCCCCAGAGCTGCTCCATGCTCTTTACATATGCTGCTGCTACATCGAAAGTCATTTGTGGCTGGGAAAGAAAGGGGGCAGTGCTGTTAGCTGCAGGATGCCTGCAGATATATCCTGGTTTCTCAACTTGTGCCTGTCCCCAGACACTGCACCGGCCCTGGTCTGAGGGGGGATTCTGGGCAGCTGTAATCCCCCCCCCTGCGTTCCCCTATGCCACCCACCCACCATCTTCATTAACCACTTGCCGACCGCGCACTCATAACGCGCGTCGGCAAAGTGGCAGCTGCAGGACCAGCGACGCAGTATTGCGTCGCCGGCTGCAGGCTAATTAATCAGGAAGCAGCCGCTCGCGCGAGCGGCTGCTTCCTGTCAATTCACGGCGGGGGCTCCGTGAATAGCCTGCGGGCCACCGATCGCGGCTCGCAGGCTAAATGTAAACACAAGCGGAAATAATCAGCAGCGCCGTAAGGCAGATCGGCGATCCCCGGCCAATCAGCGGCCGGGGATCGCCACCATGTGACATGGGACGGCCTGTCACTGGCTGCACAGGACGGATAGCGTCCTGTGCAGCCCCGATCACCGGAGGGGTAGCAGGTAGGAGAGGGAGGGGGGAATCCTGCGGTGGAGGGGGGCTTTGAGGTGCCCCCCCCGCAACACCCACAGCATGCAGAAGCGATCAGACCCCCCCAGCACATCATCCCCCTAGGGGGGAAAAAAGGGGGCGATCTGATCGCTCTGCATGCCAGCTGATCTGTGCTGGGGGCTGTAGAGCCCACCCAGCACAGATCTGAAAATACAGCGCTGGTCCTTAAGGGGGGGTAAAGGCTAGGTCCTCAAGTGGTTAAAGACTTAAGGGCTCTGCACTTTTATTTTGGAACTTTATGTTCCCTAGTTTAATTGAAGCAGTTATACGAATACTCTGTTTCATTGCTATTGGAAACATTTTATCATAGAAGCAATTGTAAACAAAGTTGCATGGTTATTAAAGTATTGCTAAAGCAATCCTGGCTCTAGAAAACATAACTATCTTGAGAATATAGCGATCATACATTACTGTACATTAAAGGGAACACAAGGTGAGAGGGATATGAAGGATGACATGTTTATTTCCTTTTAAATAATGCACATTGGCCTCAATTCACTAAGCTTATCTCCTGTCTTTAATAACTCTTCTAGAGTGGTTACCATGGTGATAAGGCATGTAGTATTTAGGAAACATTTTACCTCAGGCAAGCCTAAAGTTAACTCTTCTGTCTTTAAGTTAACTCTCCAATCCTTAAAATAACTCCAGAGTTAAAGACAGGCTGTTAATTAACTGCGTGTGAAAATAACTACAGAGGAGGTAACTTAACTACAGAGGAGGTAACTTAAGTTTTTTTTTTTTCTCTTGCCTTATTATCTCCAGCATGATCTTAGTGAATTGAGGCCATTGTCTGGCTGCAGGGCCGGGCCGAGGCATAGGCTGGAGAGGCTCCAGCCTCAGGGCGCAGTGTAGGAGGGGGCGCACAATTCATTCAGCTATCATTCCTAATTGTGTTTGAAGCAGAAAGAAATAAGAAAAGGAGATACATAGCAGTGACTGCAAGCCAGATAACTAGATATTAAGGTGTTGGGGGCCCTGGGGTGCCTCTTAGTGTAATAGCAATCAGTGTGTGACGGCTGGGGTGGGAGGGATGGAGGGGCGCACTTTGGTGTCTCAGCCTTGGGTGCTGGAGGACCTTGTCCCAGCTCTGTCTGGCTGTCTTGCTAATCTTCTGCCTCTAAAGGCCCATACACACATCCGTTTTTTGTGAACCACTGGTCGTTTGAACGACCCGTCGTTCAGTCGTTCGCCCGCTAAATCGGGCGTGTGTACAGACTGTCGTTCGCGTGATAAGAGTGAGTTTGAGCGATCCGCCCGTTCGCAAAAAACGGACGTGTGTATGGGCCTTAATACTTTAAGCCATAGACCTTAAATAAGCATGCAGATCAGATGTCTATGACAAATCTGACAAGATTAGCTGCATGCTTGTTTCACGTGTGTGATTTAGACCCTATTGACCAGAAAGAGCAGCAGGACTGCCAGGAAACTAGTATTGTTTAAAAGGAAATAGATGGTAGCTTCCATCGGTTTCACACCTCAGGTTCATTTTAAAACTCCTCTGAATAGAGTCCAAAGAATGAGAGATAGTGGCAACTGTTATGCCAGTGTTATGCTGTTCTGGTCACTATTATAATACAAACTGGGGTGCCCATTTAAAGGACATATGAGATGAAAATAAACTGATGAGAAAACAATTGTATCTATTCGCCTTCTCCTAAAATGACTTTTTTTTAGATATCAGTTTTATTTTATATTTAAAGGAATACTTAAGGGAAAAAAAAAATGACATTTACTCACCCGGGGCATCCCTCAGCCCCCTGAAGCTGGATGGTGCCCTCGCAGCCCCGCTCCGATCGTCCTGTCCCCGCCGGCGGCTACTTCCGGGTGCGGCGACAGCCGCCGACAGGCTGGGAACGCGGCTGATTTTCCGCGTTCCCACTCGCTATATGCTGCTATAGCGTAGCTATATACGCTATAGCAGCATATAGCTAGTGGGAACGCGGAAAATCAGCCGCGTTCCCAGCCTGTCGGCGGCTGTCGCCGAACCCGGATGTAGCCGCCGGCGGGGACAGGACGATCGGAGCGGGGCTGCGAGGGCACCATCCAGCTTCAGGGGGCTGAGGGATGCCCCGGGTGAGTAAATGTCTTTTTTTTTCCCTTAAGTATTCCTTTAAATCTAGTTGTTACTGTTTCATTGTCTTTGCTTAATGACACCTTCATTGAAGTATGCCAGAGCTCAAATCTATGAATTATTGATCCTTTTTATCTCTTTCCTGCTCTCAGAAGCCATTTACTGACAGGAAAATGTTTTATGGCTATAATTGCTTATCAGTGACAGTTATGCTATAGTCTAACTCAGTCCAACCTGGTCCCGACCCAGACAAACTGTCACTTGCATACCTGATGCTCTTTCAGGCAGAGAAAGAAAAAAAAGGAACACAGACTAGTTATTTGTGTGCTTGGCACTGTTCATACACATGTTTATCTCATCATGTCACGTCACCTCTGTTGTCCTTTAAGATTAATAAGTTATTGACTTGACTGTTAGCTTCTATGTCATGTCTCATGTTTTATGCTTTCAACTTACAATATAGATTCTATCTATTATGTAAGAATCCACTATTATTTAATTTATTATAATTCCGTTAAAAGTGTACACAGCATAGTTCCCTATATACCATCAAGCAGGATGTGCCCTGGGCAACTGCCTTTTTTGCCTGTGTCTAAAAATAGCCCTAAAGCCCAACCTCTGCCTATTTTAATTTTAGGGACTATATTCGGTTTAGAGAAACTAATAATAATTGTACTGATTTTTTTTTCTTTCAATTTTATAGTTTTTAATCACATTTGCTGAATCATATTAAATCCCAAATGCTCTAACTCCATAGATTTTCAGCTTTCAGAAAATATAGGGTTTGGATGGTCTTTAGTACATCAATAAGACTTGTTAAGTCCATTTTATTAGTGTATAAGGAAAGTGAAAAAAGGTTAGTAATCTAAGACACAGGGAGAAAAAACACTATAGTAAATGAGTTTAACAGAATTACAATTTATTAAAACAAATGAAACTAAGATGGAATTGTTTTGATTTGTTCTTATGCATTCATTCCCTTTAATACAGATCACAAAATATTTTTATATACAGCCAAGGTAGAATTCTTCTTATACAGTGCTGACCTATGCAGAAAAAGCCGACAACCAGGAAGAGACGTTTTCTCCTAGCAGGAGGTTCAGGTTATTAAACAGAATATCCTCTTCCACAGACCAATATAGCTATTATACCTGAAGGTTTTGACATATATCATATGTGCTCAATATATCACTAACAAATGCTCCTGCAGGTTTTTTTTTGCTAGTGTGCTGCAGTGTAAGGAAATGTCCTGGCACAGTGCAATGCATTATTGCTTCTCTGAAGGGAATGGGGATGACAGCTCCCAAGAGCCACACAGAGAAATTTTAATGTCAGACAGCCTTACAGTCTCCAGTGTTAAAAACATTTGATAAGATATGATGTTGGAGCATCCAAAACAGGCATATCCTATATAATAAAACCTTACTGTCTCTGTGTCCCAGCGAGTGTCCCATCTGCACTCTGCGCATCTGCAGGGGCGCAGAGACAGTGAGGGGGAGTGACGTGAGACACACGGCCAAGGGGCGGATGGCGGGCATGCTCGGGCGGGGGGCGCGCTGCTCGGGTGCGTGCACGGTGGGCGGATGCGAAATGAAGACCTAGCCTGTTTTTAAATGGGCTTAGGTCCACTAGTTATACAATAAAATGCAAGTGTCCCTGCATCATCAACTGAATGGTTGTGTGTCCCTGGCTTTTTTGTACTGAGCATGTGGGCAGCCAGGGCAGTTAGGACACAGGGCCGGATCTGACAGTTTGCTGTGTGTGGTTCACAGAGGTTCTCATTGCATTGTGGGAAATAACAGCTTTTTCCAACTGCCAAAAAAGCTGCTCCCTGTGTGCATATACTTCAGACAGTGGGGGGGGGGGGGGGAACGAGCAAGCGGGACGCGTATGTGCGTGCATTGCGGGGGGGGGGGGTAGCGGCTGTGATATAGCACCCATTTTTTTTTTTTTTCATTATACGTTTTTTATTGAAGAATAAATGAAATGTATAACAACATCATAAGGTGATATGCATATTGTCACTTACACATAACAAATAACAGAATCTGCATTAACATGAAACTGGAAATATTGATTGATCTAAGAGATATAGCAAACATCACTAACCTTCACATGACCCTGAGGGTGGCTAGGGAGTGCTATTGATATTACACTTAACTGACGGCTACAGTGGGCTAGAACGAGCCCCCGTCAGCAATGACGATAGTGTTTTTCCTCGATGAGGTAAGCGATTGATCCGTGGGAATAACCTATTTGTGGTGACTTATACGCTTATGGCGCATTGTAGTATTACCATCACATACCTAAGGCAGTTGCAGGTGTAGGGGTGTACGATGCTGCTCTTGATGATAAGACTAATCACCTGAAGGCTTAAGGGAGCAAGAAACAAAGAACAAAAAAGAAAGAAAAATAAAATAAAATAAAAACAAACCAGAAGGCAAACACTTCCTAATCTAGAATTATAGTCTCAGAATTAGCTTGTCCTGGATAATGTACTTCAAGGCTTTTTGTTATAGTAACGGGAGGAGAATTGTTTATATATGCAACCATGTTACTGGGAAATAGAACTCACTCCGTGGTTGGCCTATCCTAGCTCTTATTTTATTTTCCATAAGAATGTTCTTATGGGTAATCGCAATAATTTGAGATATGAGAAAGTGGTCTTGGGACTTCCAGTTTGAGAAAATTAAATGGTGAGCCGCGAAGATAATATGACAGACAACGGGTTTAGCACCCATTTTTTTAATGGGCGGGCCTTTTTACTAGTATTTTATAAGAGACTTTAATAAAAAAATGTGTGCCATCTACTGTAATAACTGTTTACTACTAATAAGTCTGAGTGGTTCACTCCATTACAGCTGTCACTGCAGTATAAAGCTATGTACCCACCTGGCGATTTTCCAGATGATTTTCTGGATGACTTGCGATTCTTATACAACGTCACCAGGTGGACACAGAAGCACGATTGCGGACGTTGCGTAGCGTTGTGCAATGACTAAAGACCAAAACAGCGGATCGGATCTTTAATGGGAAGGTCCGAGCAATGAAATAATAAAACATCCACTTACCTGGGGCTTCCTCCAGCCCCCTGCATCCATCCTGTGCCCTCGCCGCAGCTCTGGTGGCTCCAATCCCCTCTGGTGGAGAAGCTGGCCTCACCAGGTTGGCTTCCGGGTCGGCTTCCCCTGCTCTCCAGCGTGTGGCTCACTGGTCGTGCTGACGTCATCTGGACTGTATAGCGCAGTCACAGAACTACTGCCCCTGTGTAGTACAGTCTGGATGACATCAGTGGGACTGAGAGCCGCTCGCTCAGGCGCAGTGGATATCCTGTGCCTGAGGGGACCCTGGGCCACCAGCGGCAAGGGCACAGGACGGCTGTCAGGGGCTGGAGGAAGCCCCAGGTAAGTGGATTTTTTTTTATTTTCAATGTTCTCGGATGTGTCCTTTAAGATCCTCGATGACACCATGCAAAGTACCTCTATCACTGGAAGTCTCGCTTGTGCCACCGTGTACATGGCGTGACCTCTCACTTAACTAGCCAACAGGAGGCATTGTTAGCCAGGGGATGTCGCAGGACCCGTCGAGTGGCGAGCACGCAGCTTTAGATGATGGTTGATTAGTAGTCCTGAGCCACACATTTTGCACACTGCTTTGTGTCTTATTAAGGAATATTGACATCCGAGAACAAGTGCTTAATAATGTAGGCATTGCCTGGGCTGGAGCATTTTATCTTATCTAACAGCTATACTTCTTGCCTCCAGAAGTAACTCCATTGTGAAGTCCAGTGATGATCGTAATCAACAAATTACGATTTCGCAAAATTTCACGTAATTTTCGCAATTACGCTTATACGTAATTGTTTTTCATATTCAATTGATTTCGTGTAGCCATTTTGTAATTTTCACAAAATGTCACGTAATTTCTAGCCGACTTTAGCAGTAAATAGCAAAGCCCCAATACATTGCTACATATGTTAAGGAGAATAGTGGGTACAAGTTAAAAAAAAGAATTTTGCAAAAAGACCTTATCGTTTTTGAGAAACTCTATTTTAAATATGAAAGTAAAAAATGGTTTTTATCCTTAGGAAAATGAGTTTAAGGCCATTTTTCTTTGCATTTTTAAAATCGAGTTTCTCAAAAACTACAAGGTCGTTTTGAAAAATTATTTTTTTGACTGATACCCACTATTCTGCTTAACATCTGTAGAAATTGTGGTAGCAATAGCTTGCTATTAACCTCTAAAGTCGGCAAAAATTACGCAAAGAATTACGCAAAACTTAAAATTACTACTATTACATACGAAATTAATTACAATTTTCTCTGAAATTTCGCATTACGATTACAATGCGTAATTGCGAATTTCAATGTGAAATTTCGGCTCACTACTGTTGTAGTCAGACTTAGCAAGGTTACAATGTATGCCTTGAACTTATAGGTTAACTCGACTGGACTATTTTTTTTATTGGAAGGTGAGTTATTCAATTTTATGTATATATTTTTTCTTTTTCACCCATCCCTTCTTTCGCCCAAGTAGTTATAGTACTATCCGGCCCCATGAAGTTCCAGCAGTGCTGTTATGCTAGGGCTTATGTCCATATGTCTCCATCTGCTCCTTGAGGCACACTGCCATAATATCCGAGACATGAGCATGCTATGTATTGGAAAAAGTAAGGGATTCTATAGTTTTGGACCTCACCTCCTAGGATATCTAGCAGTGGAGGTGTGGTTTTATAGGTGGTAATTCATAAGTGTGGGTAGGGCATGCAACGATGTGGGAGAGACATGATGGTTCTTAGGATGAGACATAGGTGGTTTATGGTGGGAGGAGTTGGGACAGCACTAGAAGCTAGGAGTTTCTTTGTCTCCATGGACTGCGCAGATGGTAGGATCATATGACTCTGAAGACCTTCTGAGGTGAGAGTAGGGGTGGGGGCTGTGCAATGTGGGGTACACAATCAACTTGTGCACATGGACTTGAAAACTTGGCTTCAGCCATAAATATAGTCCTAGTTTTGTATTGCCACTTAGTCCTCTGTAAGAGCTGCAGGCTGCCTTTATTTTTATTTTTTATATTTTCTTGCTTATTTTTTTTTTCAAGCTTTCTTTAATCAAGGGCATCAGTCTACCATTAGTTTTGTTTTTGTAGACAGAACTCCACTGTAGAGATCTGTATGTATGTCTGTCATAATTAATAGATTTACACCATTGGTGCGTTCATGGTGCACCAGTTTTCCCTAGGATGGGACTGATTACCTGCTTTAGTTTTATGTATTGATGTTTATATATATGTATTGATGTTTATATATATGTATTGATGTTTATATATATATATATATATATATATATATATATATATATATATATATATATATATATACTTTTGTGCACACCGATAAGTCCTGCCTCTAATGATTCTTTTGAAAATGTGTGTTGTAGAAAACTAATGCAAAGATAAAAATTATGTTTGTGATCTACAACACACATGGATACATCCTCTTTTTATTGCTGCTTAACTGGCATATTATAATATTCTGTATATGAATATACTTTATGCTGTTTTATGAAGCAGTAATCTGGGGAGCAGAAAGGGTGGCATAGAGCATAGGTTCTCAACGTGTGGTACGCGTACCCCAGGGAGTACTTTTGAGGGTTCTAGGGGGTACTCGGGCTTGATTATACTTAACCAAAAATAACAAATTTAGAGTTTTAGAAAATGATAAATCTTATTTAAACAGCACCAAATTAGTATTTTAGCTAATTAAAAGCAATAGTAAATGCTTGGAAATGGTTTAGAACCAATTATAATGTACTGCGATTAAATATATATTTGTCAAGGGGTCCGTGTGATAATGTTTACCATGCTAGGGGGTACTTGGTGAGTACAGGGTTTTAAAAGGGGTACATACCAATAAAATGTTGAGAAACACTGGCATAGAGGACAGGAAGAAGGAAATCCCCGTGTGCTCAAATTCCTATACAATTGGTATAGTGGAGATGATTGCCAGGGCAATTTAAAAGAAAACTGTAGTAAAAGTGGATCTTATTGTTTTATTTAGCTGTTGAATTTTTATTAGTTATTTTGTATAAATGCTCTACTTTTCTTTGCACCTAATGTGATGGATTACTCATTATTTTTGTAGTTTGTGGTCTTCTCCTTATGGGTGATGCATCATTGAGGGAAACAGTCAGGGGACTGGGTGCCTATGCAGAATGCCAGACACTACACTTATCATGCATGCAGAATTTCATTTACCTAATGCCCTGAAGACTAACATGGGCTATATATCATTCTTCTGTAGGTTTGTCGAATCATAATCCCTATACTTCCATAACTTAAATAAAAGATGCTTTGCTATGATAAATACTTATTGCTAAACTATTAGCATTAAATCTATGATTTTAAAATGTAAAAAAAATTGTAATAGCTCACGTACATTAACAGATAGGAAACCAAGATCAAAAGCACTTGTACACCATGCAGTACAGTCATTCATACTGATACTCCTATATGCTCAGTATTTCTATATAACTTATCCTGCTGTATATATTTTAAACACCAGTCTGAAGTGTTCCTAGAGCATATTGCTTACATTATTAATCTTGTACTGAAAAACTAATCTCCCATCAATGACCATTACATGGAATGGTCGGAATTGCCAAATTCCCAATTTGCTGAAATTCTGAAATTTTCACACAGCACGCCAAACAAATACAATTTTACAGATTTTGTAACATTTCGAGTTTGCATTGTGAAAACGTGAAGTTGTTCGTTATTGCAAATACATGTTCAAATAGGTTATGATTTACTTGTTAATTTTTGGCTTACATTTTTATGTTTTTGCTTAGAATTTTCACATCCACGCCCCTTGAGCATGCTTAGTAGATGTTTTATACCATTTAATGTGGAAATGTAGTAGAACATTTTCAAAAACATGAAGTTAGAGAAGCATATACATTTCTGAAAGGACTGGGAGGGGGGGGGGGGGGGGGGTTTAAACCACGCACAAACCTTTCCAGAGGAATGGACGGCCAAATCATCAGTGAATTAGAAAATAGATATGAAACTATTGCCAAGACTTTCTAGGAGGATCGGAAATCACTGATTTTAATCCCTTACATCAACAATCACTGCAGGAGGAGGACCAAGAAGATTTACATGATAATCCCACAATAGAACCACCATTGTTGGGAGAATTTGACCACGCTATTAAGGCACTGAAAAATAACAAAGCACCTGGTTTTGACGATATGCCATCTGAGCTTTATAAACAAGGAGGTGCCGGAATGAAAACCTATCTCTTTGAGTTGATAGTTAAGGTGTGGACAGGCGAGATTACCGCACCACCACACTCAAAAAATGTAGCTAAAATAGGGTCACATACCATCTAGTATCTAGTACCATCTGCTCCCCCCTCCTCTTGCTTACAGACGAGATTATGCCAGAAGACTGTAATTTGTCTCCCTTTTTGTAAACTGGACATATGATCCATTTCTTACAGTTTAACAAATTTCGGGGGCTATCTCTCTTATGTATAGCTTATAAAATATTTACATATATCTTAAACCAAAGACTACTGGAGAAAACAGAAATAATCATCAGAGAATACCAGGCTGGATTTAGACCAAGTAGGTCCACAATAGACCATCTTTTTAGTGTCAAAGAGCTTCTTCAGAAAGCATGGGAATATGATATTGATATTTATCAATTTTTTTGTAGATTTTTGGCAGGCATATGACACTATCAAAAGCCAAAAATTATATGAAATATTAAGGGAGTTTGGCATTCCCAATAAACTTATAAAATTAATATAAATCACAATGAAGGACACACAAGCATACATACGGATAGAAAACCAACTGACGGACCCTTTCAAAATCATGCAAGGTCTAAAACAAGGAGATGGGCTGGCCCCGGCACTGTTTAATGTGGTTCTAGAATACATCATCAGAAAAATGACAATCGGTCCAACAAATATTCAAATAAATAAATCTGTACAGATAATAGCTTATGCAGATGATGTCAACATAATGGGCAGAACAATGGCAACGGTAAGAGAAACCTATATCGATCTAAACAATCAGGCCAAGAAGGTGGGCCTGGTAATAAACACTGATGAAACAACATTTCTAAGACTATCAAAAAAGTGAGGACCATCACAGAACATAATAATAGGTGACGATAATCTAGAATCTGTAAAACATTTTAAATATCTTGGAGTCAACCTAGATAGAAGTGAAACAGCAGAAATCCATGGAAGAATAACTCAAGCCGACAGAGCATACTTTGCTCTATCACACATTTTTCTCTCATGGACACACATCTTTCACTCAAGAGATATCCAAAGGAACAACAAAATCCAGGTATACAAGACCATAGTCAGGCCTATACTTGCCTACGGGTGTGAAAAATTGATACTTACCCAAAACCTAGCAAACAAAATGGATGCTTTTGAAAGGAAGATATTACGCTAAGTCTATGGCCACCCATGAGAATGGTATATGGAGAATTAAATACAACAATGAGCTATATAAACTATACAAAGATCTCCCACTATCAGACTACATTAGGATTAAATGGTATAGATGGGCAGGACATGTGGTTAGAATGGATGACCATAGGATCCCAAAAATAATCTTTACAAGAAGCATGGATGGACGAAGACCAACTGGAAGACCTAGAAAGAGATGGGCAGATGAAGTTGACAAAAATGCCAAAGAACTGCTTAATATATGCAACTGGAAACAGGCAGCAATAGACAGAGATAGATGGGGCAGAAAACTGAAAGAAGCCAAGGCTCAAATTGGGCTATGGCGCCATCAGCGGAGGAGGAATGTGGAAATTGGAGCAAAAAATGTCTGCTGAGCATACTCAAGGGACATGAATGTGAAAATACCAAGCAAAAAAGCAAATATGCTAAGCGAAAATGTAAAACATTACAAGTGATACTGTTTCAGAATTTTGCGAAGTCGAAATTCAAACTTCCAGATTCAAATTGTGAAATTTGGAATTATGTAAAAATCTGTGCGCTCATCCCTAATCATTACATCTGCAAGAAAACAAACAAGTCAAAAATTGCCATACATAATATGATTAAGGTACCTTCTTTTCATTGTTGGACTGGTTACTGTACTCTGAGTGTCCTATGAACACCTGGTACAGTGGTGTGTGACATAGTCTGGCATTTAGAAGGTGGGGCCTCAAATGCTGGACAAAGTATCCAGTTATTTTCATGGTGCACCACTACCAGCCTTATGGCAGGAGTCAAACAGAGAGTGAGAAGTATAGCACAGGACTAAGCTATTCATAACTAGTACATATTATTATCCTTGTATTTCAACTTTGCTTGTTTAAAATTTATAGTTGTTAACCCTACTTTTAAATACATTTTAATTTCAACTCAAATATTTACATAGTGTGATTACTGGACAATTATAAGAGCATTTTGTTGAGTAGAAATGGCTTTATCAACTTCTGTTTGTTTCAACCATCATTAATGTCAGTCAGTAAATTCAGACCCCTTTCACACTAAGAGCATCGTGGTACTCTCCCCTGCCGCTCCCCCGCCACAGTGGCCATAAATCTCTATGAGACAGGCCACTGTATCCATGGTGTTAGGCGATGAAAGTGGTAGGCCCACCACAGGAGCTGCAGCACATTAGGCGAGTGGTGTGCTTGGTACCGAGTGGTGCATGACTCCATGGGAGTCAATAGCACCATGAACAAACTTTATAGATTGCCACAGAAGCGGTGCGACGGGCATGCACAGAATGGGGGATTATCCTGTCTGCCAGTAAGTATGTCACAGAGCAGAGAGCAGAGTCATACAGAATTCCCTGTCGGCGCAGTCTGCCGCAGGGAACAAAATGCATGCAATAGTGTTATGCGGTAGGGCTCTTATGTTGCATGCCAATTGCACTGCACATGTGTGAAAGGATGCTTAAAGGTAGGTAAAAAATTGTGTGCTTTACTAACTAATATAATTTCTAGCTTTAATGTTCTAATTGTTACTTGCATAAATAAAAAATTTCCATAATAAAAAATAAAAATTCCCTTTATTGAATATTTCTCTGAGTGTTCTCAGTGTTTAGGCTGCATGATTATGTATACATGGTAGCTTGTAACAAGACTGTGTACATTAGTTATTGCATTCTTTGTGAATATTTACTTATACAGACACACGATTACGGGCTTCTAGAAATTTAATTTAGAGTTTGCATTAAAGCGCATGCTTGATTTTTTAGCATATTTGTGTTACAAACTTACACACACATTTTGTTATTTGGAATATACAATTATTTCTCACTAATTTCATTACTTTGCTGGTGGAGTATGGAAATTTCTAATATTGCAAAAGCAAAGACTCCAGACGTAGTGACTGATAATTATACTACATTAGTTTCTGTAAAGTAGTCTTTACTACACAGCAGTAAATTGAAGCCTATCCAGTCCATCCAGCTAGTAGAGCTGCTAACAAATATCACATTTTCATTTGTAATATTTAAAATTTTACTCATCTAAGAGTAAGACATAAAAATATATATTTTTTATAATATGAAAACATATTTTAATTTTAATTTACTTTGAAAAAAATGTCCTTGATCGTTTTGATCTCTTCTGTCCTTTCTAAGTTGTTTTTACCCTTCCAAATCTATTATTTGTATCTGGGTAATTATAATATTTAAAATATTTCCAGCAAATATATTTGAGGATGCACAACTAGTTTATACACACAAAGCATACATCTGTCTCCATTCTTCACTTCATGTTGATGGCTCAGTATAATTTGCAGTATTTATAAAGGGGGGAATGTGACCATTTTAAACAATATACCGGAAAAAGATATGCTGACTCTAGAGGAGGCATAGTATGCTTGTCTTAAAGGGAACCTAAACTGAGAAGCATATGGATTTTTCCTTTTAAAATAATACCAGTTGCCTGACTCTCCTGCTGATCCTGTGTCTCTAATACTTTTAGCCACAGTCCATCAACAAGCATGCAGATCAGGTGCTCTAACTGAAGTCAGACTGGATTAGCTGCATGCTTGTTTCAGGTGTGTGATTTAGCCACTGCTGCAACCAAACAGATCAGCAGGACTGCCAAGCAACTGGTATTGTTTAAAAGGAAACATCCATATTCCTCTCAGTTAAGGTTCCCTTTAAGTTATTCTGTAAATCTTGTAAGTCCGGATCACATGGACTGATTATCATTTGGCCTAATCAACATTTACTATAATTTTAATAAATACGGGTATATTTTGCCAGTGAGTGGTTGCATAAACCAGCATATCCATTCCGTTGTACCAGTCTGGAGACTCATTTTTAATATACCAGTCTAATAACATTTATGATGGGGTTTTTTTTCTGCATCTTCCCAACAAACCTTGTTCCACACTGTCATCCTTTGCCCCAGATCCTAGTATGAAATGACACATTTTCCCACCAGCACAACTGCAACCTGGTTTTATACTACCTACAGTGTATGTGAAAAGGCGTTTAAAATGCCTTTTGAAAGGTCAGTCCATGGGCTAGGGTCATGTTTAGATTCATGTTTATTGCATTAGTACTCTTATGTGCATTAATATCAATTTGAATAGTAAATATAACTAGTATAAAGACAAGTTTACCGCTTTAATATCTCTTATCACACACAATTCTCCATTTACTTGCTGTGTCATGGCAGACTTTAGTATAATTTGGAATTATAAAAATATTGTTTGTGTCTTAAGTGTTTTTGTTTTTTTATATCTTGCTTGAAATGTTCTTGCAGCTGTCAAGAGCTGAGCAAAGGATGAATAGGTTAGATCAATGCTACTGCGAGAGGTCTTGCACGGTAAAGGGCAACATCTACAGAGAGCTGGAGTCCTGGACAGATGGCTGTAAGAAATGTACATGCCTGGTATGACGATCTTTTTAACATGCATTTACAAAAGGTTGACATTTTGTTCCAGTACAGTGTTTAATCTGCCATTCATTTTTACAAAGTCATGACCTGTAACAACATGCAACATTTAGCTGAATATTCATAAAAAGACATCTCTTTATGGTGTCAGACAACATCCAATTGCAAGAATTTTAAATAAAATGCTGTAAAAGTTGTAGTACTCAGTATCACCTTTTGTAACCTATCCTTGAAAACCTTTTATTTTCCAGTTGGGAGATCTCTACCCCCCCCCCCCCCCACACACACACACACACACACACAAACACACACTTCTCTCTCTCTCTCTTCTCCCCCCCCTCCCCCTCTCTCGCTCTCTCTCCCCCTCTCTTTCTCTCTTTCTCTGTCTATCCCCCTTCCTTTTTCTCTTTCTCTCTTACGCTTTCACTCTCACCCTATTTTTCTCTCTCCTCTGTCCTCTCGCTCTTCCCCTCCATCTCCCTCTCTTTCTCTTCCTCTCTCCCTCTCTAACACTTCCCCTCTCTCTTGTAGAATACGTTTTATGGTCATATTGTTCTGTGTTTTGTAAGCTTGTGGCTGCACTTTTTTTTTTTTTTACTAATTTGAACTTAGACTTTGAAGTCTCAACAGCGTGATACACTGCTAATTAGAATATACAAAAAAATATATTCATGTGGCACATGTTTATGAAATGCTGTATTAAATAGAATAAAGTGTCTCTACGAGAATCTTTTTTTAATGCGATGTAGTAGTATTTGGCTGGGTTCACGCTTACTACATAAAACTGTCCATTTTTTCACATTCGTATTCACATCTGTATACATTTTTCTGTGCGTGTTTTATTAAAGTAGCTAATGAAAAATAATGACAAAGTGAGCGATAGTGTGGTCAATGGATCATACTTAAAATGGGTGACTGTTAGCAGTGGGGTACCACAGGGGTCTGTACTGGGTCCAGTGCTCTTCAATTAATTTATTAATGACCTAGTAGAAAGTAATGTTGCTATGTTTGCAGATGATACAAAAGTGTGCAGAATCATCAACTCTCAGGAAGATAGTGACATATTGCAACAGGATCTAGATAGGATGGCAATATGGGCACATACATGGCAGATGAAACTCAATGTTGAAAAATGTAAATTCATGCATTTTGGTCATACCAATGGTCTTGCACCATACAAAATAAACGGGATACAGATGGGGACATCAAACTTGGAGAAGGACTTAGGAGTACTCATCGACAACAAGTTAAATAATCGTATTCAATGCCAAGCCACGACAGCTAAAGCTAATACAATTTTGGGATGCATTAAAAGGGAAATAAAAACTCGAGATGCTAGCATAATATTGCCCCTGTTTAACTCTCTAGCAAGGCCACTTCTGGAATATGGAATTCACTTCTAGGCACCACATTACAGGAAAGATATTGCGGTTTTAGAGCAGGTGCAGAGACGAGCAACAATTGATACAAGGGTTGGAAGGTCTCACTTACCAAGAAAGGTTAGATAAACTTATTTAGTCTAGAGAAAAGACGCCTTAGAGGGGATCTAATTAACATGTATAAATACATCAGAGCGCAATATAAAAGCTTGGCGGCTGAGCTTTTTGTCCTTAGGCCTTCACAAAGGATTAGAATACATGATCTGCGCATGGAGGAAAAACGTTTTAGCCATTTATTTAGGAAAGGGTTCTTTACAGTAAGAGTGATTAAGATTTGGAATGCATTGCCACAGGAAGTAGTTATGGCAAATTCTATATCTGCATTTAAAGGGGGCTTAGATGTTTTTTTTGCGTTGAAAGACATCCATGACTATATTTACTAGGTAATGCCCAGTGGTGTTGATCCAGGGATTTTATCTGATTGCCATCTGGAGTCGGGAAGGATTTTTTTCCCTTTTGGGGCTAATTGGACTATGCCTTGTAAGGATTTTTCGCCTTCCTCTGGATCAACAGGGATATGTGAGGGAGCAGGCTGGTGTTGTACTTTGTTTGCTGGTTGAACTCTATGGACGTATGTCTTTTTCGACCCAAATAACTATATAACTATGCATGTGATGTGTGAAAGTATGCTGCAAGGAGTAAGTGTATTTTCACATATGCAAAAACGCAAATGTGAAAGTGGGAATTTTAGCAGAAGTGCGTTTCTCCATCGACATTCATTAGATGTGCAGCGAATGCGTTTTTACACTTTCGGGAAAATGCACACAAATTTTAATAAAACCCCTCCCTTAAATGCATTTTTTTTTACTTTTCTTAGGAATACATGAATAGATTAAATACTGCAAATTGATATCAGGTTTTGTAACTTTATGACTCTACCAGCAATCTTTGTAGACAAAAAAGTGCCTTCCTTTACTGTTGTCATAAACAAGTCTCACACATTTCAGAAGCCAAGTCTTATGCCATTGGGTGCTTATTGTTTACTATGAATGTGATCTGTCAATACTATGTAGAATTAAAAAAATAAATCTATTGTCAGTATAACATTTATCAGTCACATTCTCAGGGAGGGTTCTTAGAGAATGGAAGCAATATTCTGCCATATATTAAATGTTCTTGATCAAAAAGAAAATTTTGATATCAAACCTAATAATCGTATAAATAGTGAAGATAAATTCACTATACATTTCCTTTATTGCAATATATAACAAAGTAAAATGGGCATTTTTACAAGGATTTGGTGTATTTATTCATCTGTAGCCATTTACTGATTATAGTTACATATTCCCAAACTTTTAAATGTGTATAGATAGTATATGAATTGAACATAGTTGTGTACTGTGCCCTATAACCGGATAAGGCTATCTTTGTGGGTTTCAAGTAAGTATTATGGAAGGTATAAAATATTGTATGCTTCTTTTAAGGTATTGCATTATGGAGAGTAGTGGAGCACTCAGTGAGAAGACTCTACATATGCCCATATGCTTAGTTTTCTTTTCACTAGAAGCTGGAATATTTTATTGACCCCTTTTCATGACTGTAAATTGTAGCCCCAGGGTTATTTTAAATAGAAGAGAATAGAAGCATTTGAGAGCTTAAAGCACAGGGATAGGGATATGGAGGCTGACATATTTATTTCCTCGTTAACAATTCAAATTCCTGGCTGTTATGCTGACCCTCTGCCTCTAAGTTTTACCCACAAACCCTAAACAAGCTTGAAGAGCCTATGTTTCTGACTAAAGTCTGAGGCTGCTTACACACTAAGACGTTACAGGCGCACGTCAGTGCGCCTGTAACGCTCCCCCAATGCACAGCAATGTAACACAAGTGGGCTGTTCACACAGCCCACGTTGCGTTACATGTAACGCTGCACGTTCTGCCGAAAGTGCAGCATGCTACGGTGTTAGAGCGGCTATAGCCGCGTTAGACTGTTTTCACATGCGCAGTGGGGGGTGAGAGGAGGCGGGGAGATGCTGCTACAGTAGCCGCGCACATGGCTACTTCATAGTCACTGCACTGGCGGCCGCTGATTGGCCGGCGGGACCACGTGATGCGGAGTGTCTCGCTCCGCATCACGTGGTCCCGCCGCCCAATCAGCGCCACTCTGGGAGACCTTATACGGATAGAGCCGCCTAACGCGGCTCACTCTACCGTCCTCTCCCGCACCACCATGCGTTGCATTAGGTGCACGTTATGCGACCTTAACGTACCACCTAACGCAACGTCTTGGTGTGCAAGTAGCCTGACTGGATTAGCCACATACTTGTTCCAAGTGTGTGATTCAAATTCTACTGGAGCCAAAGAGATTAGTTGGATAATACCAGGCAACTGGTATCGTTTTGCTGGGTACTCACGATGCTATTACCCGTCTGATTGGTGAGAATCAGATGATTTTTTTCTGTCATCTCTGATTTGCTCCCATTCGATAATGGGATCGATTTTTACAAAGTTATCACAGGAAAATAAATCCTATAATCGATTGGAAACACTGTGGACATGTACACACAATGCAACTTCCCGTCAGATTACCCGTCGATTGGACGGGAAATTGCATTGTGTGTACCCAGTAGTTGAAAGGCAATAAAGATGGCAGCCTCCATCTTCCTCTCAGTTCAGGCTTCCTTTAACTTTTCCTTTTTTTTAACTTCGCGCCCCCCCCCCCCCCATTAAATTATGTAATTGACAATATACTTTAATATTTTGCAGAACTGGGGTTGGGTTCATATCTGAAAGAGAACCTCTTTTACAGTCCAACACAGGAAATACAGCGCAGGAGATTTCAGTGCAGCCGGTGCCACCATAGATCTCAATAGGAATTACTGTTATAGCGACGCAGAGTGTAACTTCGGCGCCGTCAGAAGACAGAGCTGTCGTTACTTTTAAACACTGTAATTCGGCTTCCAACAATAGCTGGAAGCCGAATTACATCATTCCCCACCATCCATGTGGACCTAGAAGGGGAATAGTATTTAACGCAGCCGGGAACTTGTGCAGCAGCAGGATCAGCCATACCGGCTGTATCCTGTGCCCAAGTCTACCGGCGGCTACTTATGTCATACGCTTTACAGTAGCTCTTTTTGGAAATACCATAGTATGTAATGAAAAAACACAATTGTTTGTAGTACATTCTGGGGTACCCATTACACAGTTTTTTTGAATGTGTACTACGTAAGGAAGAGCCATATAGAAACCAGAAGGTACATATACATAAATATGAACCAATGCTTTGTGCTATATTATTCAACAAGACAGGATAGAATGCATAGAAAAACTCAAACTGCCTAAAGCGTTAAAAACGCTGAAGTGTTAGTATTTTAATCTATGAATGCATTACATTGTACTTGCTCATAGCTAATTACTGCAGCCAAATAGATACGGTATTTCCTAAACTCTTATGGAAATGTTTCATGGGATCCAGATGAAATTGCACATTATCAATATACTCATTAAGGAAAAATGTACTGTTGTCCTTTATGGTTATACTGTTTTCCCATTATGAAAGTAAATGATGCAAGATTAATTCACACTTTGTCATTTCTTCTTGAGCGTGTTTGTTGAATTAATTAACAGCAAAGAGGAAGCGATTGGGTTTTCATCTCAAACTAAAGCTTTAATGGGAAAATTGCAACGCATACAATTTTCTCATGAGATTTCCTCACATGCATGCAAAATAGTGTCTTAATGATGGCAGACAATTTGTAATGTCATTTCAAATGACTGCTAAAGCTAAATGTTTATTGTTATACAGTTTGGCTGAAATAGCATTACATTTTCTTTACCGGAGACCTTGAGTTGACGTTTATACTCTTTATGGGCATCCGAGCTGATGACACATACATAGGTACATACATACATGGACTCTGGGATTATCATTGTCACCACTTACCCCCAGGAGGTAGGGAGTCTGACATTACCAGAGCTTCAGCCAGTCATCATGGGCAGCTGGGACTCCTTTTGCTGTGACAAACTCCCACGTGATGCATAATGTGCCATATGAGCTAAAGAATGATAACTTGTCCTGGCCTACATTTTATATGTTATGTAAAGGTAGATAGCTAGATAGACAAATGATTTTCCCATAACAGCACACACAGCTTTAGTTGCTAGACGTTGAGTTGGAGCAAGGTTGTATTGTTTACTTTGTGAGGTTTGTAGACTATCCCTCATCTTGAGAGGTAGGGCTCTGAAAGGCAGTCAGTGCTGTGCTATAGCTGACCCAGAATCCAACCAGATCATTTGGCAAAAGCAAATTTAGGTCATCCCAGTATGGAAGAAAGAATTGTTGATTTATTGCTATTACACAGAGATGTTCTACCTGGGTATGTGGTATATTGTGTAACATTTTGTTGTTATCTGTGCACTTAAAGGGATACTACATGCATAGATAAGTAAGCTTTAAAAAGCAATAATGCTATTTCGTGTATCACTGAATTTTCTTATGCTCCACCATATCCTTTATTCTATTGCTTTTGTTAAAGGATACCCGAGTTGACATGTGCCATGAGTAGATAGACATATACTGTGTTCCTTTTTTTTCTTTCTCTGCCTGAAAGAGTTAAATATCAGGAAAGTAAGTGGCTGACTCAGACGGTAAGTGACTACAGTGTGATCCTCACTGATAAGAAATTCCAAGTATAAAACACTTTCCTAGCAGAAAATGGCTTCTGAGAGCAGGAAAGGGATGAAAAGGGTCAATATTTCATATATTTTAGCTCTGGCAAACTTCAATGAATGTGTCATTGAGCAAAAACAATAAAACAGTTAAAACTTAAAAAGTAGATTTAAACATAAAATAAAACTGTGGAATATCTTAAAAAATCATTGTAGGAGAAGGAAGATCGATACAATTGTTTATTTCATTAGTTTATTTTCACCTCTGGTGTCCTTTAACATTGGAGATATTTGGAGAAATTTGCACCAAAGCTGGAAATAGGATTTCATTGAACATTTCTAATTCTCAGGTGTTGAGCAGAGGGATAATTCTAAGTAAGATAATTGTAAGTTTAATCCTATAGTATAAAGGCAGTAGGAAAAGTCTGAAGTTGGCAACACGCGATACACTTTTTTTTTTTTTTTTAATTTCTTTTTAATTCAAGGTTTACAATCAATTTTTTCTAATTAATTGTAACATTTAAAACAATCTGACCAATTTTTGCCCAGTTATGAAAACAAAATGATTGAAAATTTTCATAAAAATTGATCAGAAAAATCCATCATTCCAAATGGACTTGGTATATCAAATAAAAATTAAAAATCTGATATGATTTCTTGCTCTAATAAAAACAGTTTTTGATTTTTTGGGAAACCTGATCATTTTAATCGAATTGCTGTAAAATTGCATTATTTTATTGTATCGTGTGTGGCCACCTTGAGACCGGTTACTCAGTAGAGAAACAAGAAAAATGAAACTTGTTTATTACTAGTATAAGCACAATAGAACAGCCTAGAGTACACAGGATTTCAGTTTAAAAAAGGGCATACAATTGTTTATGCAAATATATTGCATTATTGATCAAGGCCTTAAGTTAATTTTGGGACACCAATTTATTGGCAATTATACTTCACATCAGTACAAGTGCATAGAAGTAATGTTTCCTAAAGTGCATAGAAGTGATAATGTACATCTTCTAAAATCTCTAAGCATCTTCAAGCAGGGATCACACTTGCACTCTTTTTGCAATTTGGAGTGCACTAGCATTTCTTGCTGCCTTTTTCTGTACATCATGTGTAGTTTTTCTATATGCTTCTAGTTTCCACATGTGAACAATGAACATACATGTATGTGGAAAATTAGATGTGTTTAAATGCACTGCAAATGTGAGTCCTTCCTCAGTGGATATCATAAGCAATACAGACATTTCATTCACACACATGATAGCAATCCTGACTATAGTGTGATATGCCCAAGGTGAGGGTGGCAAATGCTAACTACGTAATAGGTGACAATATACAGCTAATCCAGTTCACTTTAGAGAGGGATGCCTGGAGACTGTGTCACATAAAACTGATTACTACCAAATAATGATTTAAAGCAAGAAAATGAAGTAAGAGAAATATATTACCCCCACATTTGGCCTGACTACTATAAGGACATAAAACAATAATTGACTAAGGTAGGGGATTAGATTGTGAGCTTCTCTGAGAGGCAGTCAGTTCCATGACTTATTACACTATGTAAAAATTCTGTGCAATATGTCAGAGCTATATAAATACACAATAGAAGTAACATATATTCCTCAGGCTTGCTTTTAAATTGGATAAATGGATTACCAACTCTTAAAGACTCCAGTAATCTATATATTTTAGGTAGGTTTTAATTATAATGCCCCCCCCCCCCCTTCAGTTATTATTACACATTTACTGAGCACAGAGCAAAAACCATCCCTTTAAGGCAAAGTCCAGAGTCCAATGGACTGTTTTCACATGGTGTCTGACAATTAAATTAAGCACAGTATATTGGGAAAATCGTATTTTCTTTGTCTGGGAGAGCCACGGAGGGTTTCTGTTGTAATAATATAACACACTTGTAGCAAATAAATCCTGAAAATTGCAAATAAATCCTGAAAATTGTAAACAAAGGCCTGGTATAATCCAATAATATGCCCTTTCCTGTATGCCAAACTGCATTATCCTTATTGTTACTGTTTATGTCTCCATGAAGCTTTGCGTGGTTTACACATAATACACTGCAGAACATTTGGCCTTTTTTGAAATAAATGAGTCTACTTAAGAGTAACCAAGCAGCTCGGGGAGACCCAAACCACTAGGAATGTATAGGGGGCTAAAAGAGACTGAAAAGCCCTCCAACTAAAAAGCAATGCCTATTGTGATTTGCCTTCTTCAAACAGAAGGATACTTGCAATAATTCAGCTTTAAGTCAACATTTGTGGTTTCCCACAATGCTTCACTACTGAATATGCAAATTATATCTTTATGCCCCTGTAAGCCAGGCTAGCATTCAGAACCGCTGGTGTATAGCAAACCTATAGCCCTATGAAGACTTGTAAGAAAGACATCAGAAAGTAAAAAAGTCTCTCCTGTTTTTAGCAGGATTTAATAGTCAAAGGACTGTGCCAGGCATAAGACAAACATTTTAGACTCCCCTTTGACTTGTTGATGGATGGACTCCACAAGGCCTCATAAAATGTGTTGTGGTACCTGGCACCAATGTGTTAGCAGCAGATCTTCTAAATGCTGCAAGTGGCCAGGTGGGACCTTCAAAGATCGGAATTATACTTCCAACACCTCTCACAAATTAACAACACACATCCACACTCACGATTCACTTGATCTAAACGAAATTGTAATTCATCAGATCAGGCCACTTTTTTTCCACTGTTCTGTTGTCTAGTTCTGACACTCATGAGACAATAGTATGAAATGTTGACAGGATGGGGATCAGCATAAGCATAGTAACTGGTCTAGAGCTGTGTGCAGAATGCACTGTGTGTTCTGACACCATAATCTCATGCCCAACAGATTAAATGTAGTTTTTGCAGAATAACACAGGAAATTACTTTATGCATGAGTTCAGGCCTTCTTGTGGCATGTCAACTGTACTGGGGGATACTGATTTCTCTGTCAGCTGAACTCGTACCTCCTTGCTGACAGACAACTTGGCTTTAGAGGGAGTAAGCAAGCATCTGAAGATTGGAAATAAATAGAGGTGTATACCGCTACACTCCGGCAAAGGACAGAGCTGGACCTAGGTGGCCTAAGCCAATATTATAGCTGGAAAGAGAAGAAGAGTGGGTCTCCAAAGTTTATTCAGGACTTATCCCATACAGACAAACATGCACAATGCTGACATGTTTCGGACCTAGTGTGGTCCTTAATCATCCTATGCACAATGCTGACATGTTTCGGACCTAGTGTGGTCCTTAATCATCCTATGCACAATGCTGACATGTTTCGGACCTAGTGTGGTCCTTAATCATCCTATGATTAAGGCCCACACTAGGTCCGAAACATGTCAGCATTGTGCATGTTCGTCTGTATGGGATAAGTCCTGAATAAACTTTGGAGACATTGAAGCGGACCCACTCTTTTTCTCTTTCCATCTGAAGATTGATTGCTGAGGAAATGGGTTACCGTGAATTTTCTCCATATATGCATCTATGAGTTGTGGGGACCCATTACACGGTTACCATTTCACTAGTTGTATTTTCTTTGACCCCATTTGGTAGGTAATTATCACTTCATACCTGAAATACCTTAATAGAGTTGCCATTTAGGACATGCCCTGATCCAGTCATCTAGCCATCACAATATAACTCTTGCCAAAATTAGTCAGGTCTGAAAACTGACCTGTCACATGCAGATACTACCGAATGACAGATAGATATTAATGACATGTAGGTAATCCTGAATGATAGGCAAATTCCAATGATATAAACACAATCCCAGCATGCACATAGCAATATCAAGCAGATTTCAAATGACAGGGAAATACTAATGGTGAACAATATAATTATGCAGACTCTCTAACTACCCCAAAATCATAATTGGGCAGAATGCCCCACCAAACATGATTAAATGCAGTGCACCTCAAACAACAATTGCCCCCAAATAATATTCAGACGGTTTCCTAAAAAGCAAAGTGCCCTCCAAACAAAGTGCCCCAAACAATAATGTGGAAGGTGACCTGCAAATAACAGCTTGCAGAGTGACCCGCAAATAACAATATGCACAATACCCAATGTGCAGCATGCCCCCCCCCAGATAGCTATATGCAGAGTCTCCCTACAAATATTAGGCAGAGTGGCCTCAACTGTAAGAAAAATAAATAGGCATAGTGACCCCAATTGGGCAGTGTAACCCCTATTTATTATATAGACTAACAACCAATTCGACAGTGTATGTATTGGGCTGATTCCCCCCAAATACTATGCAGCATGTTCCCCAATTAGGCAGAGTGACAGCCAATTAGAGTCCTCCAAAAAATTGGCAGATTGACCCCCAAATATTAGATTACATTCTTCCCAAATAAGAAGCATAACCTCCAAATATTAGCCCAAGTGACTCCCAAGCAGTGGTGCGTGTTTCCTGCAGAAATGCTATATTTACCAACTGGAGCTAGCCTCTTTGTCCCTCACTCCACCAAGACCAAAACTCCTGCATGCCACACCTGATGGCATGAAGACCAGTGTGATGTGGCATGGCACATATCAATCTGCTAGGCTGCATCACTCCAACTTGGGTGCGGCATGCGCTATCGCAATCATGTATGACAGGCCACATGCAATTGCTTTTTAAAAGTCTCTTCAGGGGCCAGTAAGACAGGTACCTTGAGAATTCCTGGCTATAACCATTCAAGATATAATTAACTGGCACCAATTGTGTTTCACTTTGAAATTATTTCTACAGCCACTGTACAGAACTTATCATTTATGAACTGCTTGTGTTGTAATTTGTGGTGTTGTCCTTTACTGAAAGCGTTTATTAGGTGATGGTGTTTCCTGTGTTTTCACCACTGACACAGTTGAAATACATGTGCCAGTAGATGCACACATTCAGCTTCAGTAATCTTGAGACCGATGCTTGGGGTGAGCTGACTAAGGGTTACAGAGCTTCAGAATTCAGATGTCTATCCCCAGCTAGTTTATAAAGAAGAACGGCTTGTGCTTTTCATGTCATGACAGAAAAACAGTTCAGTTGTAATGGAAGGACCGCGCTCCACAGCTCAGAATTTGTAGCCATACTGAAAATAATTGGCTGCTTGATTTCCTTCCAACACAATTGCCTTCTCTCAGTTACTGCTCTTACAAACGGCTTAAAAGACACATCACACTGGACAATTTTTGGGCTCCTCTATAAACACTTTGTAAACATGACTGATACAGTATATCTAGTTAAAACTAGGCTTTGTGCTTTGGAATAAAACCATAAACAAATGCCTCTATTCTGCACAAATTTTAGCCGTTCTCATTTGCCAAACTCCTTCGCTTTTATAAAGAAACTAGTAACCTTAGCCCATCTAAAAAACGGGCTAGGTCTGTCTGTACTCCTCCAGGCGCTCGTGCATGCGCGCCACTCGTGCACACGCACGCCCGCCGCACATGCCCGCCCCTTCTGGCCCCGTCCGCTCTCCGCTCTACACAGTCTCTGCATCCCTGCCTGCACGGGACACACACACAAGAAGTCAGGCACAGGGACGCAGAGACAGTTGCATATTATAGAGGATATAAACATACAGTATATACTCTGTAAATAAATTGATAGTGTCACTTGCAACACATGAGATCTTATACAGCTGCACAGAATACTGTACAAGTGTTCTAAAATTGTGTATTCCTCCCTCTCTCCACAGAATGGGACTGCTCAGTGTGAAACCTTAGTCTGCACAGAACCAGCCTGTCCAGCATACACGGCACCTGCATTTGTTCCTGAAAAATGCTGCAAGGAATGCCAGCGTAAGTCTCTGCCATTACTCTGACTCCTTAGCTGTGCACCTAAACTAAATCAGTTGACTGATTATTGACTTAGATTTATTGATCCCCTTGTGAAGTAGATGTACAGTTATGTTTAAAATAAACCTGACACCTGTGTCACAAAAATGAACTATATGAACTAAAGATCTGCAATACACAGAGTGCAATAATTACATACTAAAGAGGTTCCCCACAGATGCTCAATAGGGTTTAGATCTGGAGACATGCTTTGCTGGTCCAGCACCTCTATCCTCAGCCTCATTAGCAAGCCAGTGGTCATGTTTGCTAGGTCATAGGGGTGTTTGGGGTTGTTCTGTTGAATTAATGTGAACAAAAAACAATATACAGGATATCACCAAACCACCTAAATCGGCCGTCACACCCTAAATGGTTAGAACATGGCTTAATATGTGGGATAAGGGAGCACAAGGCCATCGGTTAAATATAATTCATTAGCATTTTATTAATCATTACTGCGTACAAAATTATCACTAACATTTAAAAATACCCCCATTAAAACCACTATGGATGGCAAGAAAGGGCACCTGTGCCATATATATGTAGTAGGCAGTCCTGGAGTGCACTCCTTTTAAAGACAGCCTACTACATATATATGGCACAGGTGCCCTTTCTTGCCATCCATAGTGGTTTTAATGGGGGTATTTTTAAATGTTAGTGATGATTTTGTACGCAGTAATGATTAATAAAATGCTAATGAATTATATTTAACTGTTGAATTAATGCCCTACAGCCCAGCTTCCAAAGGGAGGACATCATGCTTCAGTATGTCACAGTACATGTTGGCATTCATGGCTCCCTCAGTTGAAAGACGAAAAAAGTGCCTTAGAAAAAAAGGTCGCTGCTATAGACTCCCATTATAAAAGCCGTAATTTGTGGCAACTAATGGAAATGTGGGTGTAGGAAGGTGCCGATAAAATAATGCTGAGTCTTCCCACTATGAACATTATGGCTCTGCACAGTGGGCGCTCTGTTATGTAAAGCTGCAATTTGGATAGCGGAAAGACTCGGCACCTGCTATTTTATCGGGCACCTCCCTGTGCCAAAATTTCCTCTCATTGCTTCAAATTGCTGCTCTGGCAGTGGAGGGGGAGATCAATATTTAGGGGCCATGGGGGAAGGGATGTAGGCACCCCTGGGTGAGTGCTGTAAAAACAGCGCAGGCTATTTGGGCGTGGCCGGCATCACCATACACCGTAATAGGAATTATTGCTTTAGCCACACTCAGTGAGTGATTTGTGCTCCATCAAGACTGAGCACAAATTACTCTAAAAACACTGTATTTTTTTCGACCGCCAGCAATAGCAGGAAGCCAAACTAAGTCTTTCCCCCACTATCCACGGCATCTTGGAGGGGGAATAGTAATTAATGCTGCGGGGACTTGTGCAGGAGCAGGTTAAGCCTTTTAGTGGCTTTACTCTGCGCCCAAATCTCCCGGCGGCAGTCTCATAGATATGCCCCTGGGGGGGAGGGGGGATGGTTAAGGATAGGAATAGGTAGTGGGAGAGTTCTGAGTGAGAGTAGGGTTAGGCCCAGTTATTGTTGGAATTCAGTAGTAGAATATAGCTAATTTTAATTCTACTAGCGGCCCCCTACTACCCTGTCCCCTTTTTTTACAGGCTCCTTATCAATGTAGCCCCCCTAGCAAGTTTACACTGTTATGCAAGCTTTACACACACACACACACACACACACACACACACACACACACACACACACACACACACGTGTTGAACAAAACTGCAGCAAGGAACAAAGCAGTACAAATATATATGCATTACTATGTGGCTTCACCTACTTATGTGGATAATGTAGTGCATTTTGTCTGTTGTCTAATTGTAATAAAAGATAGCCTGAGGCAAGGAAAAATTCATCTTTTTACCTTGCAGTGGTCTTCTGTAGTATGAGCAAAGATGAATCGCCGCATCTGCACGGCTGAACGATGTTTTTAATCCTCTGGTACTTCCTGGAGGTGGCAGAGCCTTGGGCAGTCGCTCTGCCTTACATTCGCATCAATCTGCGCTAATTGCCGCCTCTCCCCACCCCTCTGTCTTCTTTCACTGAGAGGGGTGGGGAGAGGCGGCGATTGACGTGAATGAAGGCAGAGATGCAGCCCAAAGCTCTGCCCCCCCCCCCCCCCCCCCGGAAAGTCGGGGAATTTTGCCCCGGGATTTTGGGGGGTTAAATACATTGATTTTTTTTCATCGCTTGAGGCTCTCTTTAAAGATGCACAGATATATTTATTTAATGTTTTCAGAATCCTGAGGCAAGTTACACTGAAATGATGCCAGACTGAGACCAGTGCTAAATACGGGACCCCCCATTACATTTATATGATGGTGTGGGCTATTAAATGGAGAACCTGATTCTGGTCAAATAGTGAAACTTGATGCGTTCATTTTTGGGCCACTATTTCTGAATTTCAGCATAATGCAATTCAACACAAATAAATGCATTTGTACACAAAGGAGGTAGCATTACTCTGGATATGCATTTGCATTACACTAAGACAGGCTTTTGTAATGGTTTTGTTTGCATTGCTTTTCAGTGACCTGAATAGAACATGTTGTGTTGAATAAAGTGCAGTAGAACACAAAGCAATATGAAAAGCTAGAATTGCAGTGAATTATATACAGGTGTATCCTGCCAAAAGAATTCACATTTAAACTTCATTAGGATGCTATGCCATGCACTCCGTCTGCTTATAAAATCTGGCCAGGTGCAGAAATAAATTGCTCATACACTAGATCAAGCCAACTAATGGGGTCTGGGCCTTCTGTACCTCCGTACTGTCCAGAGTGCCCAGGAGCCTCCAGACTCTGGTATACTCAATATATAAACACTGAACCTTAAATACGGGCTAGAACTATGGAGCTAGACGTCGTCATTTGCAATTTCAGCCTCCCAATTATAGAGCGCTTGTACATTTCTGAAATGTTGGCAGAGCTATTTGGAATATCTTTAGGGGTCTGCTCTTGACTGTTAAAGTGAACTTGAGGTGAAAATAAACTGATGATATTTATAATTGCATCTATGGAAATAATCCTAGGTATTATAAAACGTAAAGATGAAGCCGGCACCATCCAGTGCTCTTTTACAATTTTATTTGCAGACTGTCATACAATAGAGCAACGTTTCGGAGTGTAGGACATGCTCCTTTCTCAAGCTATGACAGTCTCACATTGACACATAAAACAGCAGTTTAAATACCATTCCACACTTTTAAATTGACCAATCACTGGCTGTGTAACACTATCAGCCTACCCCCTGTCGCCATGTATTGGCGGACCTGATGGGGAACTGTTTTAAGATTGTGAGAGCCAATGGAAAGCGAGTTACCAACCTGCAGCAGATGTCCGTCACCACCACATTCCCACATCACCGGTGCAGCCTCCTGAACCGACGTCATAGCAGTTGAAAACACCCATCGGCCAGATGGACCGGATGGGGAACTATAGAGTGGGTGGGCGGCACTGTAATGTCACATGGACGTTACCGAGGAGACACCGAGGACGCGGCGGAGTCTGAATAGACTCCATCCGCCTCCAGAAGGCAGGTCCGATGTACGTCCCTGCCAAACCAGCCGGTCACATGGACGGGAAGTCCACCAATCGGCTGATACCTGGTCTCTCTGACTAGCAACGTGAGACCCGGCAAGTGCGCGTTGCCATAGAGATGGACGCTATATGAGGCTGCATGTGAGAGCGCAATAGGACAGGAATTGCTGTAAACAGCACTGCTGCTATAATACAGAGATCAAATTCCATATATTAACCATAATATTGAACAAATGTGCATATAGTTAACCCACAGAGGCAGAGCATGATGTACAAATCAAATATAGTAGATAATCGTACATAAACAGAAAGATAGAGTAGGGGACCAGGAATTAAAGAAATGGTGACAAATCATATTCACGGTTTAAACTGCGAGGTTCTATAGTATCTAATGTGCAAATCCAATTCGCCTCAAGGTACAACAGCAGCCTGTGTCTATCGCCACCTCGTTTTTCAATGATCTAACAGTGCAATTGACTTACATTATGTTTAAATGTGGTGAAATGCTATGCTGAAGGTTTCCCTCTGAGTCCGCCTGCACGATCTAGTAAGATGATTGGCTGTGAAGGAATTTGATTTTATTGGTCCTATTGACACATTGATACTATTTAAGGGGTGTGTTTTGTGATGCATGTGTATGGGCATTCTCGGCTTGAAAAAGGGCTGAAGACCTGAAACAGCGGGCTGTCGCCGCATAACCCTATGATTTTATCTTTTTCTGAATAAAAGAGCTTATGTATACTGCAGTGCCAACCTCCTTCGTGTGTTGAGTAATTGTGGCGAAATGACATGCTACTGGTTGCTCCAAGAGGCGCTCACGGATTGTATGTTTATGTGTGGACAATCTAACTTTAAATTTTTGTGTGGTCTCTCCTACATAGATGAGGCCACATGGGCATTTCAAAATATAAATTACATATGTTGAATCACAATTATATATATACCCTTGATATCAAATTGTGTACCTAACCTGGGATGTGTAAAATAATTACTCCTGATGACTGCGTTACAGTACATGCAATTAAGGCCTCTCCTAGACCCCTCTGGGGGCCTAACAAGAGTGCGCATTTCAGCATGGGTAAGTTTATCCACTGGCGTAACAATAGGCCCTGCCCCCACGGCCCACTCGGGCCCATTTTAGAGGGCTGGAGGGGTCGCAGCATGAGGGGAGAGCTATGGCCACATTCGGTGGGGAGGGGGGATGGTCCCCCCCTCCCTCACCTCGGGCTCTCACCTCCAGCATCAATACATTTGGGTATGCAGGCGGCGGGCAGCGGCAGTTACATACATTCATGTGCGATCCAGCGTGGAAGTTCCTCTATCTAGCCTCTGACGCGACTTCCTGTATAAAACAGGAAGTCACATCAGAGGCTAGAGAGAGGAACTCCCACGCTGGAGTGCACGGAAGGTATGTAACTGACCTGAGGACAAAGCTTGTTCACCATCATGGTTTAGGGGAAGGATATAGAAAGCTGTCTCAGAGATTTCAGCAGTCGGTTTCCACAGTTAGGAACATATTGAGGAAATGGAAGACTACAGGCTCAGTTCAAGTTAAGGCTCGAAGTGGCAGACCAAGAAAAATCTCGGACATACAGAAGCGACAAATGGTGAGAACAGTCAGTCAACCCAGCACCAAAGACCTACAACATCATCTTGCTGCAGATGGAGTCACTGTTCATCGTTTAACCATTTGGCGCACTTTACACAAGGAGATGCTGTATGCGAGAGTGATACAGAGGAAGCCCACAGCACAAACAGAGCAGCTTGAGGTGTAGTAAAGCACATTTGGACAAGCAAGCTTCATTTTGGAATAAGGTGCTGTAGACTGATGAGTTATTTGGGCATAACAAGGGGAGTTATGCATGGAGGAAAAAGAACACAGCATTCCAAGAAAAACACCTGCTACCTACAGTAAAATATGGTGGTGGTTCCATTATGCTGTGGGGCTGTGTGGGTAGTGCAGGCAAGGACGGATCAAGACCAAGTTGCGCCTGGGGCAAGGTCAGGTTTTGGCACCTAAAGGTCAGGTTTTCGCCGCCTTTCTAAGAATTCAACAAACTGCGCCTGGGGCAAGATACCCGCTTGCCCCCGCCTAGATCCGTCCCTGAGTGCAGGGACTGGGAATCTTGTCACAGTTGAGAGATGCATAGATTCCACTCAGTATCAGCAGATTCTGGAGTCCAATGTCAAGGAATCAGTAACAAAGATGCAGCTGCGCCGAGGCTGGATCTATCAACAAGACAATGATCCTAAACGCTACTCAAAATCCACTAAGGCATTCATGCAGAGGAACAAGTACAACGTTCTGGAATGTCCATCTCGGTCCCCAGACCTGAATATAATTGAAAATCTGTGGTGTGAGTTAAAGAGAGCTGTCCATGCTCGGAAGCCATCAAACCTGAATGAACTAGAGATGTTTTATAGATGAATGGTCCAAAATTCCTTCAACCAGAATCCAGACTCTCAATGGAACCTACAGGAAGCGTTTAGAGTCTGTAATTTCTGCAACATGAGGATCTACTAAATATTGATTTCATTTCTTTTTTTGTGGTGCCCAAATGTATGCACCTGCCTAATTTTGTTTAAACAACTATTGCACATTTGCTGTAAATCCAATAAACTTCATTTCACTTCTCAAATATCACTGTGTGTGTCTCCTACATGATATATTTAACTGACATTTTTCATCGCAACAACCAACGATTTATACAGAAAAATCATGACGATTAACAAGGCTGCCCAAACTTTCGCATCCCACTGTATTATCAAACTAGGTGTTCAAAATTGACTATGTAAAAAAAAGTCTAAGTAGCTGTGTAAACATTTTCCTACTTTGAATTAGCAAAAGCTTGAATTCATTGTGGGTAGGGTTAAGCTCTATTGGGACAAATTATTCTCAAAAGGGGTGTCTGCTTCAATGCACAGTCAGTGGTGCTTTTTTGCACATCAGACTACAGAGTATTTTTCTCTGAAACAAAAAAAAAAAAAAAAAAAAAAAAGGTGAAAAGCTGTGGTGTCAGACAATTACAAATGTTTATAACAAGTTACATTTCCTCTGCTCTCTGCAGACAGTTCAGTCAGAGAGGCAGGACTTTCTCTCACACACAGGTTTAACGGATGCACAGCACTGTGAGGAAATTCCCCCATCCCCTCATGGCTCACTCTGCCGTCAGATTGCAGTGAACTGCTGTCAGTTTAGAGTGTTATTAATTTGATAGAGTAAACAAAAGAGATAAGCAAGTGAATTGTATACATCATTATTTACCAGCACTTCAGGAACTCTCTCAATCCCAGGTAAAAAAATGTTAATCAATAGTGTTCCTTTAAATGCTGGCCATGAGAGAAATTTGTCAAAACTCAGAGTGCATGACAGCTTACTGCATGTGGGGCTGTGCAATCAGACTGCCCTTGGTGACCCATGTCTGCAACCAAAAACTGTCTACAAAGGGCATGAGCATTTGGACTGAAACATGGAGCAATAGAGGAGGTCTAAGCCGCCCTTAGGGCGGAGCTATGATGCCATGGGAATAAAAACAACTGTTTGTCATGGGCTGGCCACACCCTGAGGAAGCGCGCATGCGTGAAACCGGTCGGTGGGAGGAGCTTGAGGATCCCACACGCTATCCGTGGGAATACGTTTGGACGCTGGTGAGGACGGCGATGTGCCCGCGAGATGAGATCCCGCATCACTACTGAGAGCACACACGGTATCCGTATCCAAACGGACCAGCGTCCCACAGCCATTTTTGAATTGCAGCCGATCTTAGACACGGAACCTTTTTATGCACGGGAGGAGGACATGGTGAAACTTCAAGGTGTGCCATTCACCAGGGAGAACGCTTGAACTGCACTACTTCAAAGCGGCAGGTAATTTAGAGCTTTTGCGGACTTACCCCTGCCTATATGCTACCATTGCAGCTTCAGCCACCCCTGCTGCTTGCTTCCCGCATCTGTTGATCCTCTTTCCAGCTTTGCCACTACACATCTACTAAGTTCAAATCGTGAGCCTGCGAGTGGGGCTCGCTTGGCGGACTACACCACTTGGTTTATCCGTCCATGAACTGTTTGTGACAACTATCTGGAGTGCCATTTACCTTCCGTGTCATTATTGAACTGGCAGTGAATTTATAATTTTTTGGCTGCATTTTCCCAGTGTTGGCCCCCAAACACTTGGGTGATCCTCGCTCCACGGACATTTGGGTTTTTATTGGTGGGTGGGTTGGACAGGCATCGGGCTTCTGACATCCAATATTGCATTTTACCTTTTTTGATACAATAAAGCGATGATTTTTTTCATACCATTTAATCCCTTGTCAAGTATTGGTTTAATCACGCTTTGCACTTCAAATTCCTTTTTATTACAATAGAGGAGGGCAGCCTGGTTGGCTCAAATTTTCTGTTAGACCATGTAGACTCCTAGGTGGGTGTGCAGATCTTACCAGAGAAAGCGATGGCTATTGGATGCACTATGTGAATAAGGCAGTGTGATGCTCTGAGCAACGTTATATTGGGAAACGTGTGGTCCTGGTTAGGGATGGTCAATGAGATGCAAATCATTTTGAGTTGATGCAAGATTATGCAAGTTTTGTATGACAATTTATGCATTATGAAAATTGACCAATCACATTTTACCTTAGTGGGACTTGATTGGTTCATGTTCAAGCTGCGTAAATTTGCATACAAAATTTGTATAATGCTGCATCAACTCAACATTATTTGCATCTCACTGACCATCCCCTAGTCCTGGTATCCATGTGGGACTTGCTTTGACTTCTACCACATAGCTTATAATGGTTGTAGCTTATGTACACATCTTCATGGTGGTGCTAGTCTGTGGTTGCTGTTCTCGATTTTGTGTATAGTTCCTTTCTGCTGTATAATAAATGAATGTGTTTGTACAGTGATAATCCTCACGGTAAATTTTGTTTATTTCTGGTTAGATTATATATAAAACGTTCCAGGTTGTGGTTCAACGCAGAATTTCTCATCACCATTTTAGAATGTACCCCTATTTGAAAGTTAGTGCTTACCACGTTTCTCTTCTTGTAGGAGACCTCATCTGAAGTAATGCTCTTATCACTTACTGTATATATTAGTAGAGCTCCAAAAGTGTGTGCTAATCAGAGATGGATTAAGATGTAATGGGGCCATAGACTAGGTAATAGATTTGGGGTTGTTTTGGTAAGCTGAAGTGGAGAGAGGTCAGAGAAGGTGGCAGGTGGGTCCTTTCACACCCACTAGGGCCCAGGTGCCTGCCTTTGTTGCCTGGTGGATGATCCTGCTCTGGTGCTAATGCATCCAAAATGTCCCCTAATGCTTTTAATTATCTGAACAAATAAAACAAAATCTTATTATAAATGCAATTGTGGTTGGGGTGTTTTGGCACTCTATGGAAAAAAAATACAGGAGACAAAAAAGGGAGCCCGATAGTGCAGTATGTCAATAATAGGTGTGGAGAAATTAATTAATTGAAAGGGCTACTCACAAAGGAGGGTTGCAAAGGGCAACCGACCACAGGAAGCAGGTGGAGACCATAAACCCGACTCCACTCGGGGTGGTCCAGGACGGACCTGGTTGCTGTTGCTCTCTTAGAAGAAAAAGGATGGACAAAACCTCAACCGTGGTAAAACGGGTGTTCTGTCACCACCCCTCGGACAAACATGTACGGGGGTATAACGATGCACAATAAGGGAAAGAGGCGCCCTGATTTGAATAAAAGCTTTTAAAACCAGTTTAAAAACGAAAAAGAAAAATGAGGTATCTTACCTCAATGAAGAAATCTCTGTAAACTTACAAAAGATTTTTATTTGACCACAGGCAACGCATTTCGCGGGTCTGAGCCCGCTTCCTCAGGCCAATACAGTGACAGAAATCATGTAGCATAGAGAGCATCTCTAGAGTTATTATAAATTAATTAACAATTCCTTTGTAATGAGACTTTATTTTTTCCTAATTTTTTTTTAATCTAAAAATTAAGGCTGTGACGCATTCAAATGCCCCTTACCCCAGTGGAAATACCCCTGGGGTACTTATACTGAGTGCTGATAGCCCAGGGCCTGGTGTAAGTCATAGCATGTGGTACTAGCTGGCAACTGTGATGCTCCCAGAGACTGCTATTACATAAAAACATACATTAAGTTGTGTTGGCTGCGAGACAAAAAAGCCTCTCTCTAAAGCAAAGGAAATAAATTATTTACATGGCTGGCAGATCCTATTTTTAGAGTTTTTCAAAATGAATGACGTAGAAGCCGCAGCGCTGAAAAAAAAAGCTTTTAGAAAATAAGAAAGCTGAAGGAATCTCATCTGCGATTTGGGCTGTGAAAGAATGCACTTAGCAAATTGTATTAAATGTTAATCCTAACTAATTTTATACAGTGTGCTAAGTAATGACATAGGGCTTTTAGGAGCTCTTGCATTGACTGTGCTTTTTGCAGAAGGCAACTGATAGGTGATCTGTATAGTGCTAAACAGTGCAGAGCAAAACACCACACTATTAAAAAAGCTGAAGACGCATGCTGTTTCACAACCCAAATAGCACTGCATTGTCTCCAGAGGTTTGGGAAAAACCTTAAGAATAAGTGAATTTAGCCTCAGCAGCAAAACACAATGTATAGCCTTGTTAGCTTAGCCAAGCACACAGGAATTTACTTATTCAGGTGAATGGAGCTGAACCGTGCATATATTTAACAAGTGCAACGCTTTAAAGTGTCTGCATGCATATCATTTATTTTTTTCTTGTTTGTTAATGAAGAATACACAAAGTTGCATTAACTTTGCAGAGAAAATCTACTTACTCAGCTGACTGCACAAAGCAGATTTGCTGGATTAATTGCTTCTTCGTATTCTTTCCAAAGTTGAAAGATGTTAAAGTGGGGCTCTAGTCAAGCAGCTCTGTGTATAGTTTAAATTGTGTACAGTGGTCAGTGTGTTTGTACTCCTACCTAAAGCGGAATATAACCCTGCATTTCAACTTTGCTCTAAATCATTATTTACAGTATATTATATGCAACCAGCATTTTTTTTTTTTTACTAGACCAGCATTGGAAGGGTTACACAGGGCTTTAAAGTCCCTAGAGATTTCTGCAGACGCATCCGAACTTCAGTTAGATACTTTTTGTTTACAAATATGTATCTTTTAGTGTTTATTGTGACTCATCTCTCTCACTGAGAAGGAGCTTGGAGGACAGCCAAAGAGTGTGTAACTGTTTATCAATAGATACATCTAACTAAATAGAATGTAACTATCTGAACGTCTGCACGGAACTTAAAACCTCTGTGTTTAACCCTTCCAATGCTGGTCTAGTAAAAAAAAAATGCTTTTTGCATATAATATGCTGTAAATAATGTTTTAGAGCAAAGTTGAAATGCAGGGTTATATTCCGCTTTAAAGTGATATGAAACCCAGCATGTCTTCTTTGCTCCAAAATATTATTTACAGCGTATTATATACTACCACCATTTTTTTATTTTTACTACAACCGCATTCAACTAGTTAAACACTGGACTTATATGCCCCCTGCAGGGAAAGCTGGAGGCATCTGAACTGGAGATAACATTATCTTGTGTTTACTTAATTGTTTCAAGTGAGGAATGTAAACATTCTCTGGCAATTCAGACACTCCAGAGCCCAGACAGATACTCAGAAAGCATATCTGGGAACATTACAATATGAACACATTTAATGTAATATCCTAAAAAGATGGGCTGGTGTCCTATCAGACCAAAGTTAATTATTCATCATCTTATTAATAGCAATCAAGAATCAATTCACATACACCATGTCAACAAAAATGCTATAATTTAAACAAGAGAAGAGATTCAAATACAAACATACATTTACCAAATCTAAAACCTATTAATGACATTGGTATCATGGCATATATAGATGGATGTGGCTAGATTAGCACCAGAGAGAACATGGGGCTGCAGTCCCCCATGTTTAGATGTAATAGTTCAAAACCTGACCCACAATCGATACGTTTGATGTAGAGTAAGTAAAAACTGTAGAAGAAGATGACCGTACAAATCCAGATAAAGCTTGTTAATGAGCAAATCCAGACAACAATCCAGCTCAAAACCACAGGGACTGATATCTCTTGTTAACCACCATGGGTAGCAATGTCCACAACAATTCCCATTCGCAGAAGATGTGGATTCAAACCTGTTCGCTAAACAGGCATGTATAGAGGAAGCATCCACTGTGCATTCCCAATTGCAGAATGTAGTGGTTATAATGAAGCAAAGCATGTGCAGCCAGCGTTAGCAAAAAGCAAACATGCATGAGCCAGATCAGACTGTTCAATAAATATTCTTCAATAGAGCAAACCAATCTTTGCATGAGATGTTACTCATTCGAGGTAGCTCCACTGTGGAAGAGAACTGCTGTACATCAATAGAGGGGTCATCAATAGACCTTAATACATTCAAACATTCCCACCTCTAGTGCACTCTTGCCTTTTGGAAACAAAGAAAGCAAAAATGGAAGTAAAAAACAAAAACAAAATACACATAGGCACTTATTAATATTCACTTTTTCAATTTTCAAGTTTTCTCCTAAAACATGATTTTTCATTTTCTAAATATTAGAAAGGAACAGAGGCGCCAGAAAGAATAAAATATGGTAAAACCACTTTTAAAAGGGAGGTAGTGGTGGACTTACCTCCCCACTGAAGACTCGAATTGTCTAGTTTAGACAAAAGCTTTATTCCACTAAAATGTGGCATGTTTCGCAGGTTTGTAACCTGCTTCCTTAGGCAATTACCAGGAGCAACAGCGTTGAGCTCTTAGTAGGCATGGTGCCTCCGGAGAATGTTTAGAATAACTTTTCAGGCCTCTGCAATTGAAAAGTACCAAAAAGTAGGTGAAAAGGTACCAAAAAAATTATACTGAGTATTTTCATCCTTTAACCACTTAGATAGACTGTGCAGCTCCTGCTGCCTGAGGTGCGCGATCGCTCCCGCCACCTGCCGTTAGCCCCCGATCAATGGATGGGAATATACTTCCCATTCATCGATCTTAGTCCCCCGCAGAAAAACAGACGGTCTCTTATAAGACACTGAGGTCTTTCTGCAACCCAAAAAAAAACCCACAAAAAAACAGTTTCCCCTCCTCTCTTGTTCCTGGAAGTGAGATCGTTCGCTTCCAGGACGTTTTGACTGTGGCCATCTTGTGGCCAAATAGTAAACTACACTCACATTTTTTATTAAATAATTACATTATATTACATTTAAAATTAGCTGTTTACCTCCCACACCAAAAATTACCCAAATAAATGTTTTAATTAAAAAAAAAGTACAATAAAAACAAACAACATAAATAGTTACCTAAGGGTCTAAATGTTTTAAATATGCATGTCAAGACAGTATATTATTATATTTTTTTAAATTATAAGCTTGTAAATAGTGATGGACGCAAATTGAAAAAATGCACCTTTATTTCTAAATAAAACATTGGCGCCATAAATTGTGATAGGGACATCATTTAAACGGTGTAATAACCGGGACAAATGGGCAAATAAAATACATGAGTTTTAATTACGGTAGCATGTATTAATTTCAAACTAGAATGGCCAAAATCTGAGAAATAATGATTTTTTTCCATTTCTTTCTTAATCTTCTTCCTGTTAAAATGGATTTAGAAAAAATAATTATTAGCAAAATGTGCCACCCACAGAAAGCCTAATTAGGGGTGGAAAAAACAAGATCTAGATTAATTAATTGTGATAAGTAGTTAAAAAGTTATTGGAGAATGAGTGGGAGGTAAAAGTTGATCAGATGCATAAGGTGAACAACACTGTAGGCTGAAGTGGTTAACAGGTGTGAAAATTTCATCTAGGAGAAAACGTAGCAGTGAAAGTGAATTTAAATAAGGGACGTGGTGTGAGTTCAGGCAAGTATGGAGGGTTAACTAACCCAGAGATGTTTGCTCAAAGATTGCATTGTGAGTGAGAGCATTGATGAAGGATAAAGCCATTCATCTAAACATCTGGCTTCTTCCTCCTCTCAGGTTCAACCACCTTGCGCCTAACACCGATCGGCGGTCGCATGGTGGCTCCCCCAGGACCGCCTAATGCCAATTTGCGTCATGTCCTGGAGAAGGAAATTAGCGGGGATTGCGCTTGAGTGACGGAGCTATGGTACATAAACAGCCTGCCAGCGGCGATTGTTCCCGGCAGACTGTTACAATTACAAACGGCAGGTTTTTTTTACTTTGTACAGCACCGCGATCTACCGCAGTGCTGTACTGGGGACAGCCCTGTTACTTGGAAGTCCCCTAGAGAAACAAACCGTGATCGCTTTCATAGGCTGATGCCTATAAGAGACGATCGCAGGTATTGGGTGTTGGGGGGAGGGAGGGAGGGATAAATTATCAAGAAAATAAACATTTTAATTCAAAAATAAAATACAATAAAATTAATAAAAAAAATACTGATTTCAGCAGCAGTCAGATGCCACCAACAAAAAGCTCTGTTGGTGGCAACAAAAGGGGGCAAGATTCAATTGTGTGCTAAGTTGTATTGCCCTGCAGCGAGCTGTTAAAGCTGCAGTGGCATGAATTGTAAAAAATAGTCTGGTCACTATGGGGGGGTGTTAGCCTGTGGTTCTTAATTGGTTAACAATTTCTTTGTTGAAGTTTTGGTTAACGAATAAACAATGTGTTTGCAAATGATAACCCTTACAACTAGCATCCTTACACTCAGTTTATTCCACATGATTTTGCTGACTTCTTTGATGTTTTCTTTAGTTTCTGACTGGCTTGTTTTAAGAGGTGGGTGAAGGGAGCCATTGCCCAGGGTGCAGTGGAGGAGGGGGGAGGAGCAGGGGCACATGCAGACTGTGCAGCCGGTGGGTGAAGTTGACTCGCCTATTCTGGGGGCACCTCTGGAAGCCTAGAACTGCCCTGGTTGCTGCTAATGCACTTGGGCATCCTGGATGTTCATCATTCTCTAAATTTTCTTGATCATCACAGAAATCTAATGCATCTCAAAAACCTTTGTCTGACTCGTACATTTTTTGCCATAACATTCTTTTAACAAGTTATAAAGTTCTGTAGCAGTCTTGTTCCGTTTAACTAGAAGTTTCAAATTATATGCTGTCTGTACTTTGTAAGAGACAACTAAGAAAGAAGGAAAGAAGAAACCTCTAAGGCAAGAGACCATGTAGATTTGAGTGTTATACTTACAGTATAGGTATATATACAGTATAGGTAACACTCCTTCACGGTTGGTGGGGGGATTCTGTACTTGTATTATGATTTGTGCACTAAGTTCTCTTGACGACGCCCCGTTACAGGGGTGAAACAATTGTTGAGTGGCACTTTATTTTTGTATACACACTGTATGCACCCTTTTCTAGTCCTCTTGTGATGATACCCCAGTATACCTTCTTTGAAGGAGTGTTACCTATACTGTTTGACCCCTATGGGGTCTCTATTTGGCTACAATACAAATTTTCCTCAGACACATGCACCACATTATGACTATATAGTGTGTTTATTGAGGATCCTAGCCTTCGATTATAAGACCAGTATAGGTACCATTAATACTTTGACTTATATACAGTACTCAAATCACCGTTGTAGAGTGTGTTGGGAGGAGATAGCTACACCCACTAACTATCTAGTGGGGGGGAACAGCAAAGACCCTTTTCCCTCACACTATCTTACCACACCATTGATTGCATGATAACATATGAGTCTTTTATGTGTTTTTAGAATTAGTATCTCAGACATGGGGGTAGCACAGACTTGTGTGCCCTTTCATCTATGAGGTTCAGGTTATCAAATGTAACCAATTTCAGTACATAGTGGCAGTACTATTTCCGGTAGTGTAAGAAGATAGATAAAGACTTGGTGTGAGAGGAAGTTTAGGTAAAGCAACAGTAGAATATCTGTAAAGTTAGCTAGCGCTTAACCACCCTGGCGTTCTATTAAGATTGCCAGGGCAGCTGCGGGAGGGTTTTTTTTAGTTGGCTGCATGAAAGCCCACTAGAGGGCGCTCCGGAGGCGTTCTTCTGATCGCCTCCGGCGGCCAGAAGTAACACGGAAGGCCGCAATGAGCGGCCTTCCGTGTTTCGCTTACCTCGCCATGGCGTCAGCCGCCTCCGATCCAGCCCTTAGCGCTGGCCGGAACTTTTTGTTCCGGCTACGCTGGGCTCAGGCGGCTAGGGGGACCCTCTTTCGCCGCTGCACGCGGCGGAACGCCGCGCTGCGGCGTCGATCAGGCAGCACACGCGGCTGGCAAAGTGCCGGCTGCGTGTGCTGCTTTTTATTTGATGAAAATCGGCCCAGCAGGGCCTGAGCGGCAGCCTCCGGCGGTGATGGACGAGTTGAGCTCGTCCATACCGCCCGGCTGGTTAATAGTTTTATTCCTATTCATTGAAATAATACAAAGAGCTCTTGATTAATTAGCGTACCAAGACACAAACTTAATGTGTTCTATCAGTTCTATCCTTGATCATCTCTAAGCAGTAAAATGTTCAAAGGTGCTATTCTTTATTAAAGTAGGACAGTAATTTATTTATCTGATACATTTATCTAATTGGATGTGGTATAAATGCAAACAAGTGCTTAGTTCTCTTCATTAGGCCCTATGTATGGCAACAGCTAACATTACTTATGTTCACATTATACATTTTTAAACATTATAGCATTATCCTTCTACTTTTATGTGTCTTTATAATAGTGATTAGGGATGAGCAAGAATGCCTCTGCCTCACAAATATTTCCCTGAACTATTCCCTAATATTTGCAGAAACCGCTTTATGAATTGCAATTAATTCAATTGTGCTGACTTGGTTAATAGCAAAGTCCCTATAGATGTTACAATCCAAAAATTGTCTATATATGTTTCTATGTTAAGGAGAACAGTTGGAACAAGGGGAAAAAAAATCTTCTAAAAAAGACCCTATAGCTTTTGAGAAAATCGAGGGTTTGAGCCCTTTGTACAGCAGAAGGTAATGGCAGCGCTTCCAAACAGACACTCCACCTGCTTGACTACCTGCACAAGTGTGCAGAGCTTGAATAACAGGCAGATTACACACCCTGCGTTCAAAACAGATACAGTAAAATACATAATTAATTCTCTACTAGACTCTCCCATGACTATGAGAAACCCAACCACTAGTCTCACAGTGATGCATAATTCAATCACTAATGTAACAGTTAAAACAGAATTCTTACCTGGTGCTGCTAGCCATAAATGGTATACACATTTGTTAAAAAGACCACAAGAGATAGGCAGTGCTTCAGGTTGCAAATGAAATGAAACCTACAGAGATATGCAGATCTAGCACAAATGGAGACGGCACACAAATGGCTTCAGTATTGCACTGTATTGACAAGCATGCAGAGGCACACACGACAGGTTTCGGAGCTCCGCCTGAAACATGTCGTGTGTGCCTCTGCATGCTTGTCAATACAGTGCAATACTAAAGCGATTTGTGTGCCGTCTCCATTTGTGCTAGTACTACGGTTGTGCAGGGGTGGTGTACCTGCAGGAGGTGGGCACCGGCACGGAGGTCCTGCTACAGGCCTGGAAAGGTGAGAGACAAAAGAGTATTGGAAGAGAGATATGCAGATCCCCTGGGGCTAACTACACACCTTGAATACAGATCAGATGCAAATTATGTACTAATCACTATTCTAAGAATTTGAATGCAAACTGAAGCCCATGGATGCAGTTAGCCAGAAGTATATTTATGTTGTTTTGTACAGCAAAAGGTAATGACAGCGCTTCCAAACAGACGCTGCACAAGTGTGCAGAGCTCAAATAATGGGCAAATTACACACCTTGCACTCAAAACAGGTACAGTAAAAGGAGGGTGTTAGCTTCAGCATAAATTCTGCACAAATTGCCTTTGACCAGGGATCAAATCCCGGCTCAAGCCAGTATGTAAAACAGTAAGGAATCTTTGGGCAAGGCTTTCTGTTGCGCCTGGTCATCTGTGGAGTGCGCCTTAAGTGGTTGCAGCTTTGGCACTTTTAGTCTGCATGGAGAAAAGCACAATATAATTGTTCTGTGTTTTGTCTTGTCTAAATGCCGTTAAATGAAATTTAGCATGAAATATACGTCAGTACCTGTATATAGACTCTAACGAAACCATGGTTCTTTAAAGTAAATATGCTATCCTATACAGTATTGCAAGAATCCGATCACTTTGATCACTTCCTACATTTACCTTTACTGCCAGAAACTTTTTACTAATTTATCTATAAATCTAGAGGAAACATGTGGCTAATGCTGGGCATTGACGGTCGTTTATGCGCTAGTATCGAGCCAGCAGCTCGATGCCGGCGCGTCACCGCTCGTCCGCACGTGCGCGCGGATCGGGTCCCGCGGCACTTCCTTATCAGCGTTTCGTTTCTACCATTGTCCGCCGGCGGGGATCAAGCGCGGTATCGACCTGCCACGGTGATCGGACAGGTTGAATATTATCAATTGAGCCATCAGCGGCTCGATTGATAATATAAAACAAACCGTCTATGCCCAGCATTACATTTTATAAATTGTGGCCTTGTGGGATGAGCCTTGTGGTTGATGTGGAATGCAATTTTGTTTCTTAAAAACAAAACACCCAAAAAGGATAGGAGACTTAGGAAAATAGATAAACAACATTGGGCCTGATGCTATTCCAGGTGATAAGTAGCTTGCAGATGCGAGCTACTTATCACCTTGCCATCGCACGAGGATTACCGGCAAATCCTATTGCCAGTTTCACTCGTGCGATGGCCGATCGTTAGGGAGCATTACTCAGGCGAAAGCCTGAGCGATGCTCCCTATTACCGGGCGATGGGGAGCGAGGTTTACCCTGTGGTGCTGTCCATCAGCACCACGGCCTCGCTCCCCACACATGCGCACAACCCGCCGAACATCCGCTGCCATCTTCCGCCGCTGCATCTGGGGGTCTCCTTTAATAAGGATACCCCCAGAGCTCCCAGCCGGCCCCGCTAATCTCCGCAACCCCCTACAAAGTTACAAAGCTACAAATTGCTTAAATTCCTTACCGCCGCTTTACACCCGTCGGCCGCCGCATCTCGCCGCAAGTCCCCGCTGTGTAATTACACTCACTAATAAGAGTCCCGGCAAAGCATCTTTGAATCAGCCGCCGGGGCTCCCCATTGGTTCACAGGCTGAGCCATTTTCATTGGTACAGCCTGTGAACCAATGGGGAGCCCCGGCGGCTGATTCAAAGATGCTTTGCCGGGACTCTGTTATTAGTGAGTGTAATTACAGTAACTCGTACACTGTAATTACACAGCGGGGACTTGCGGCGAGATGCGGCGGCCGACGGGTGTAAAGCGGCGGTAAGGAATTTAAGCAATTTGTAGCTCTGTAACTTTGTGGGGGGTTGCGGAGACGAGAGGCGGCCGGCGGGGAGCTCTGAGGGTCTCCTTATTAAAGGAGACCCCCAGATGCAGCGGCGATGTCGTGCGTTAGCATGTTTAGACCTGCTTTTTGCAGGTCTAAGCTAACGCTCATGTCTGCCGGGAAGCATCGCTTCCTGGAGGCATGCAAAGTGTAATAGGATAGGGTGTAAGGAACTTGCTGGGTGATAATATCGCCCAAGCGAGCTCTTTTAGCATCCAGCCTAGGGCTAAATGCAATTGGATCTCGCCTGATTATCGGACTCACCAGCGTTTAACACTGGCGAGTCTGACAATTGCATCAGACCCACTGTATTATTAGGACTGTAAATCTATCATGGAATTGTAAGGCTTGGAGATCTCTGTAAGTGTTCTTAGGAAACATTATTCATATGTGAATCATGAACAAATATTCTGCCCTTTAAAGCATTTTAACCACTTAAGGACTGCAGTCATAAAACCCCTTAAGGACCAGAGCCTTTTTTTCCATTCGGACCACTGCAGCTTTCACGGTTTATTGCTCAGTCATACAACCTACCACCTAAATGAATTTTACCTCCTTTTCTTGTCACTAATACAGCTTTCTTTTGGTGCTATTTGATTGCTGCTGCGAGTTTTACTTTTTATTATATTCATCAAAAAAGACATGAATTTTGTCAAAAAAATGACTTTTTTAACTTTCTGTGCTGACATTTTTCAAATAAAGTAAAATTTCCTATACATTTGAGCGCGAAAGTTATTCTGCTACATGTCTTTGATAAAAAAAAACCATTCAGTGTATATTTATTGGATTGGGTAAAAGTTATAGCGTTTACAAACTATGGTGCAAAAAGTGAATTTTCCCATTTTCAAGCATCTCTGACTTTTCTGCGCACCTGTCAGGTTTCATGAGGGGCTAAAATTCCAGGATAGTACAAATACCCCCCAAATGACCCCATTTTGGAAAGAAGACATCCCAAAGTATTCAGTGAGAGGCATGGTGAGTTCATTGAAGATTTTATTTTTTGTCACAAGTTAGCGGAAAATGACACTTTGTGACAGAAAAAAAAAAAAAGTTTCCATTTCTTCTAACTTGCGACAAAAAAAAATTGAAATCTGCCACGGACTCACTATGCTCCTCTCTGAATACCTTGAAGTGTCTACTTTCCAAAATGGGGTCATTTGTGGGGTGTGTTCACTGTCCTGGCATTTTGGGGGTGCCTAATTGTAAGCACCCCTGTAAAGCCTAAAGATGCTCATTGGACTTTGGGCCCCTTAGCGCAGTTAGGCTGCAAAAAAGTGCCACACATGTGGTATTGCCGTACTCAGGAGAAGGAGTATAATGTGTTTTGGGGTGTATTTTTACACATACCCATGTTGGGTGGGAGAAATATCTCCGTAAATGACAATTTTTTTTATTTTTTTTACACACAATTGTCAATTTATAGAGATATTTCTCCCACTCAGCATGGGTATGTGGAAAAATACACCCCAAAACACATTATACTACTTCTCCTGAGTACGGCGATACCACATGTGTGGCACTTTTTTGCACCCTAACTGCGCTAAGGGGCCCAAAGTCCAATGAGTACCTTTAGGATTTCACAGGTCATTTTGAGAAATTTCGTTTCAAGACTGCTCCTCACGGTTTAGGGCCCCTAAAATGCCAGGACAGTATAGGAATCCCACAAATTACCCCATTTTAGAAAGAAGACACCCCAAGGTATTCCATTAGGAGTATGGTGAGTTCATAGAAGATTTTTTTTTTTTGTCACAAGTTAGCGGAAATTGATTTTAATTGTTTTTTTTCACAAAGTGTCATTTTCCGCTAACTTGTGACAAAAATAAAATCTTCTATGAACTCACCATACTCCTAATGGAATACCTTGGGGTGTCTTCTTTCTAAAATGGGGTTTCTATACTGCCCTGGCATTTTAGGGGCCCTAAACCGTGAGGAGTAGTCTTGAAACCAAATGTCGCAAAATGACCTGTGAAATCCTAAAGGTACTCATTGGACTTTGAGCCCCTTAGCGCACTTAGGGTGCAAAAAAGTGCCACACATGTGGTACCGCCGTACTCAGGAGAAGTAGTATAATGTGTTTTGGGGTGTATTTTTACACATACAGATGCTAGGTGGGAGAAATATCTCTGTAAATGACAATTATTTGATTTTTTTTTACACACAATTGTCCATTTACAGAGAGATTTCTCCCACCCAGCATGGGTATGTATAAAAATACACCCCAAAACACATTATATTACTTCTTCTGAGTACGGCGATACCACATGTGTGACACTTTTTTTGCAACCTAGGTGCGCTAAGGGGCCTAACGTCCTATTCACAGGTCATTTTGAGGCATTTGGATTCTAGACTACTCCTCACGGTTTAGGGCCCCTAAAATGCCAGGGCAGTATAGGAACCCCACAAGTGACCCCATTTTAGAAAGAAGACACCCCAAGGTATTCCGTTAGGGGTATGGTGAGTTCATAGAAGATTTTATTTTTTGTCACAAGTTAGTGAAAAATGACACTTTGTGAAAAAAACAATAAAAATCCATTTTCCGCTAACTTTTGACAAAAAAATAAAATCTTCTATGAACTCCTCATACACCTTACAGAATACCTTGGGGTGTCTTCTTTCTAGAATGGGGTCATTTGTGGGGTTCCAATACTGCCCTGGCATTTTAGGGGCCCTAAACCGTGAGGCGTAGTCTTGAACCCAAATGTCTCAAAATGACCTGTGAAATCCTAAAGGTACTCATTGGACTTTGGGCCCCTTAGCACAGTTAGGCTGCAAAAAAGTGTCACACATGTGGTATCGCCGTACTCAGAAGAAGTAGTATAATGTGTTTTGTGGTGTATTTTTACATATAACCATGCTGGGTGGGAGAAATATCTCTGTAAATGACACATTTTTTATTTTTTTTTACACACAATTGTCCATTTACAGAGAGATTTCTCCCACCCAGCATGGGTATGTGTAAAAATACACCACAAAACACATTATACTACTTCTCCTGAGTATGGCGATACTACATGTGTGACACTTTTTTGCAGCCTAGGTGCGCTAAGGGGCCCAACGTCCTATTCACAGGTCATTTTGAGGCATTTGTTTTCTAGACTACTCCCCACGGTTTAGGGCCCCTAAAATGCCAGGGCAGTATAGGAACCCCACAAGTGACCCCATTTTAGAAAGAAGACACCCCAAGGTATTCCGTTAGGGGTATGGTGAGTTCATAGAAGATTTTATTTTTTGTCACAAGTTAGTGAAAAATGACACTTTGTGAAAAAAACAATAAAAATTCAATTTCCGCTAACTTTTGACAAAAAATAAAATCTTCTATGAACTCATCATACACCTAACAGAATACCTTGGGGTGTCTTCTTTCTAAAATGGGATCACTTGTGGGGTTCCTATACTGCCCTGGCATTTTACGGGCCCAAAACTGTGAGTAGTCTGGAAACCAAATTTCTCAAAATGACTGTTCAGGGGTATAAGCATCTGCAAATTTTGATGACAGGTGGTCTATGAGGGGGCAAATTTTGTGGAAACGGTCATAAGCAGGGTGGCCTCTTAGATGACAGGATGTATTGGGCCTGATCTGATGGATAGGAGTGCTAGGGGGGTGACAGGAGGTGATTGATGGGTGTCTCAGGGGGCGGTTAGAGGGGAAAATAGATGCAATCAATGCACTGGGGAGGTGATTGGAAGGGGGTCTGAGGGGGATCTGAGGGTTTGGCCGAGTGATCAGGAGCCCACACGGGGCAAATTAGGGCCTGATCTGATGGGTAGGTGTGCTAGGGGGTGACGGGAGGTGATTTATGGGTGTCTCAAGGTGTGATTAGAGGGGGGAAATAGATGCAAGCAATGCACTAGCGAGGTGATCAGGGCTGGGGTCTGAGGGCGTTCTGAGGTGTGGGCGGGTGATTGGGTGCCCGCAAGGGGCAGATTAGGGTCTAATCTGATGGGTAACAGTGACAGGTGGTGATAGGGGGTGATTGATGGGTAATTAGTGGGTGTTTAGAGGAGAGAAGAGATGTAAACACTGCACTTGGGAGGTGATCTGATGTCGGATCTGCGGGCGATCTATTGGTGTGGGTGGGTGATCAGATTGCCCGCAAGGGGCAGGTTAGGGGCTGATTGATGGGTGGCAGTGACAGGGGGTGATTGATGGGTGGCAGTGACAGGGGGTGATTGATGGGTGATTGACAGGTGATCAGTGGGTTATTACAGGGAATAACAGATGTAAATATTGCACTGGCGAATTGATAAGGCGGGGGTCTGAGGGCAATCTGAGCGTGTGGGCGGGTGATTGGGTGCCCGCAAGGGGCAGATTAGGGTCTAATCTGATGGGTAACAGTGACAGGTGGTGATAGGGGGTGATTGATGGGTAATTAGTGGGTGTTTAGAGGAGAGAAGAGATGTAAACACTGCACTTGGGAGGTGATCTGATGTCGGATCTGCGGGCGATCTATTGGTGTGGGTGGGTGATCAGATTGCCCGCAAGGGGCAGGTTAGGGGCTGATTGATGGGTGGCAGTGACAGGGGGTGATTGATGGGTGGCAGTGACAGGGGGTGATTGATGGGTGATTGACAGGTGATCAGTGGGTTATTACAGGGAATAACAGATGTAAATATTGCACTGGCGAATTGATAAGGCGGGGGTCTGAGGGCAATCTGAGCGTGTGGGCGGGTGATTGGGTGCCCGCAAGGGGCAGATTAGGGTCTAATCTGATGGGTAACAGTGACAGGTGGTGATAGGGGGTGATTGATGGGTAATTAGTGGGTGTTTAGAGGAGAGAAGAGATGTAAACACTGCACTTGGGAGGTGATCTGATGTCGGATCTGCGGGCGATCTATTGGTGTGGGTGGGTGATCAGATTGCCCGCAAGGGGCAGGTTAGGGGCTGATTGATGGGTGGCAGTGACAGGGGGTGATTGATGGATGGCAGTGACAGGGGGTGATTGATGGGTGATTGACTGGTGATCAGTGGGTTATTACAGGGAATAACAGATGTAAATATTGCACTGGCGAATTGATAAGGCGGGGGTCTGAGGGCAATCTGAGCGTGTGGGCGGGTGATTGGGTGCCCGCAAGGGGCAGATTAGGGTCTAATCTGATGGGTAACAGTGACAGGTGGTGATAGGGGGTGATTGATGGGTAATTAGTGGGTGTTTAGAGGAGAGAAGAGATGTAAACACTGCACTTGGGAGGTGATCTGATGTCGGATCTGCGGGCGATCTATTGGTGTGGGTGGGTGATCAGATTGCCCGCAAGGGGCAGGTTAGGGGCTGATTGATGGGTGGCAGTGACAGGGGGTGATTGATGGGTGGCAATGACAGGGGGTGATTGATGGGTGATTGACAGGTGATTAGTGGGTTATTACAGGGAATAACAGATGTAAATATTGCACTGGCGAATTGATAAGGCGGGGGTCTGAGGGCAATTTGAGCGTGTGGGCGGGTGATTGGGTGCCCGCAAGGGTCTAATCTGATGGGTAACAGTGACAGGTGGTGATAGGGGGTGATTGATGGGTGATTGATGGGTAATTAGTGGGTGTTTAGAGGAGAGAATAGATGTAAACAATGGATTTGGGAGGTGATCTGATGTCGGATCTGCGGGCGATCTATTGGTGTGAGTGGGTGATCAGATTGCCCGCAAGGGGCAGGTTAGGGGCTGATTGATGGGTGGCAGTGACAGGGGGTGATTGATGGGTGGCAGTGACAGGGGGTGATTGACAGGTGATCAGTGGGTTATTACAGGGAAGAACGGATGTAAATAATGCACTGGCGAATCGATAAGGGGGGGTTTGAGGGCAATCTGAGCGTGTGGGCGGGTGATTGTGTGCCCGCAAGGGTCTAATCTGATGGGTAAAAGTGACAGGTGGTGATAGGGGGTGATTGATGAGTGATTGATGGGTAATTAGTGGGTGTTTAGAGGAGAGAATAGATGTAAACAATGGATTTGGGAGGTGATCTGATGTCGGATCTGCGGGCGATCTATTGGTGTGGGTGGGTGATCAGATTGCCCGCAAGGGGCAGGTTAGGGGCTGATTGATGGGTGGCAGTGACAGGGGGTGATTGACGGGTGATTGACAGGTGATTGACAGGTGATTGACAGGTGATCAGGGGGGATAGATGCATACAGTACACAGGGGGGGGAGGGTCTGGGGGTCTGGGGAGAATCTGAGGGGTGGGGGGGTGATCAGGAGGGAGCAGGGGGCAGTTTAGGGACTAAAAAAAAAATAGCGTTGACAGATAGTGACAGGGAGTGATTGATGGGTGATTAGGGGGGTGATTGTGTGCAAACGGTGGTCTGGGGGGTGGGCAGGGGGGGGTCTGAGGGGTGCTGTGGGCGATCAGGGGGCAGGGGGGGGGCAGATCAGTGTGTTTGGGTGCAGATTAGGGTGGCTGCAGCCTGCCCTGGTGGTCCCTCGGACACTGGGACCACCAGGGCAGGAGGCAGCCTGTATAATACACTTTGTAAACATTACAAAGCGTATTATACGCTTCCTATCCGGCGATCGTCGGGTTAACAACCCGCCGGCGCTTCCGATTGGCCGGCGGGTTGACGTCGCGGGTGGGCGGAGCCTATTGCCGGCGGATGCGCGCGCATCCCAGCGCGCGATCCCCGGCCAGAGAGTGCCCCAGGACCTGACGCCAATCTGCGTTACGTGGTCCTGGGGCTGCCACTTTGCCGCCGCCAATATGAAGTAGGCGGTCGGCAAGTGGTTAATAGATGATAGATATTGTACTGCGAGCGTATAAAATGAATTGTCTCATAGCTATTCATTAATCTTCTTAGGTTGGAGTTAAATTAAACTTGCATAATTGCTATAATACTTCAGATTAATCCCTCCATTTTTCTTGAACTATTTAAATTTCAAATAAGATTATACTGTTTTGGTCTAATTAATTAATTGGTCTGATTAATTAATTGCAATTATTTTCAGTTTTATGTGCTTTGTACTTTACATTGAAAAGAAATATGTACAAGATTATGTTTATTCATAAAAGAAAAAAAAAACACAAATAAAATTGAATGTAGTATAGAAACGAGGATGTCCATGCCCATATGTGGGCCAGTTACCAGCACTCAGCACAATTAGATGCAAGCCTCTCATACGTCATAAGATCGTGGCTTCTCCATAGCCCTGTTATAATGAGCCATTTTTTTTTTGAGAAACGGTTTCAAATCAGTTAGGCCCCAGATTTCATTCATTAGTGCTGTAATGGTTCATTACATCAATGTGGAGGTTATTATAAGTCCGCAGATCACACCACCAATGGATTTAAGGTGATGTCATTATAGTAATTTGTGTATGTAACCCTTCAAGACACCCCCCCCCCCACCTACTTTTGAACTTGCAGATCACCCAACTGCTAATTAATGGAAACATTCAGCATTCCAGGGCCCTTAGGAAGTGATAAATGATGTTTTCTTTGCAATATTACTATTGAATATTTTATAGTGGTTGTCAGGCTGTCATAATGGACACAGAGCTGTATATAGTAGCTGTTTATTATGCTAATTTACACTGCTTTATTATACAAATCTATTACTGCTTTACATAACATGAAGACAGTCACTGTTTTGCTATATTGGTTTTTAAGTCACTACGCTGAAAAAAAATTCTAGTGCACTTTGTTTCAAAAATGTAAGGGGAAGCATTTTTACTAGATAGCGACATTTTCTGTTTACATGTTTGGGCCTGTGAATATATAATACAGGTCCTTCTAAAAAAAATTAGCATATTGTGATAAAGTTCATTATTTTCTGTAATGTACTGATAAACGTTAGACTTTCATATATCTTAGATTCATTACACACAACTGAAGTAGTTCAATCCTTTTGTTGTAATATTGATGATTTTGGCATACAACTCATGAAAACCCAAAATTCCTATCTCAAAAAATTAGCATATTTCAGCCGACCAATAAAAGAAAAGTGTTTTTAAAACAAAAAAAGTCAACCTTTAAATAATTATGTTCAGTTATGCACTCAATACTTGGTCGGCAATCCTTTTGCAGAAATGACTGCTTCAATGTGGCATGGCATGGAGGAAATCAGCCTGTGGCACTGCTCAGGTGTTATGGAGGCCCAGGATGCTTCGATAGTGGCCTTAAGCTCATCCAGAGTGTTGGGTCTTGCGTCTCTCCACTTTCTCTTCACAATATCCCACAGATTCTCTATGGGGTTCAGGTCAGGAGAGTTGGCAGGCCAATTGAGCACAGTAATACCATGGTCAGTAAACCATTTACCAGTGGCTTTGGCACCGTGAGCAGGTGCCAGGTCGTGCTGAAAAATGAAATCTTCATCTCCATAAAGCTTTTCAGCAGATGGAAGCATGAAGTGCTCCAAAATTTCCTGATAGCTAGCTGCATTGACCCTGCCCTTGATAAAACACAGTGGACCAACACCAGCAGCTGACATGGCACCCCGGCCCATCACTGACTGTGGGTACTTGACACTGGACTTCAGGCATTTGGCATTTCCCTCTCCCCAGTCTTCCTCCAGACTCTGGCACCTTGATTTCCGAATGACATGTAAAAGTTGCTTTCATCCAAAAAAAAGTACTTTGGACCACTGAGCAACAGTCCAGTGCTGCTTCTCTGTAGCCCAGGTCAGGCGCTTCTGCCGCTGTTTCTGGTTCAAAAGTGGCTTGACCTGGGGAATGCGGCCCATTTCCTGCACACGCTTGTACATGGTGGCTCTGGATGTTTCTACTCCAGACTCAGTCCACTGCTTCCGCAGGTCCCCCAAGGTCTGGAATCTGTCCTTCTCCACAATCTTCCTCAGGGTCCAGTCACCTCTTCTCGTTGTGCAGCATTTTCTGCCACACTTTTTCCTTCCCACAGACTTCCCACTAAGGTGCCTTGATACAGCACTCTGGGAACAGCCTATTCCTCCAGAAATTTATTTCTGTGTCTCACCCTCTTGCTTGAGGGTGTCAATGATGGCCTTCTGGACAGCAGTCAGGTCGGCAGTCTTACCCATGATTGCGGTTTTGAGTAATGAACCAGGCTGGGAGTTTTTAAAAGCCTCAGGAATCTTTTGCAGGGGTTTAGAGTTACTTAGTTGATTCAGATGATTAGGTTAATAGCTCGTTTAGAGAACCTTTTCATTATATACTAATTTTTTGAGATAGGAATTTTGGGTTTTGATGAGCTGTATGCCAAAATCATCAATATTAAAACAATAAAAGGCTTGAACTACTTCAGTTGTGCGTAATGAATCTAAAATATATGAAAGTCTGTTTATCAGTACATTACAGAAAATAATGGAACTTTATCACAGTATGCTAATTTTTTGAGAAGGACCTGTACATTACACCATTGGAATTAAAGGGACTCCGAGCTCACGAAAAAAAGAAAAGTTGTACTCACCAGGGGCTTTCTCCAGCCCAGTGCTGGTCGGGAGGTCCCACGCCGGCGTCCTGGCTCCTCTCCTTCTCCCCGCTCCGGTATAGCTGACAGGCCGCAGCCCGGGCGACACTCGGTGGAGTGTCGGGCTGCAGCTTCCGCGTATGACGCGGATTACGTCACACGCCGGCCGCCTCGCGTCATCACGGCGGCCGGCGTGAAAGTACTGCGCATGCGCGATTAAAGCGCGCATGCGCAGTACTTTCACGCCGGCCGCCGTGATGACGCGAGGCGGCCGGCGTGTGACGTAATCCGCGTCATACGCGGAAGCTGCAGCCCGACACTCCACCGAGTGTCGCCCGGGCTGCGGCCTGTCAGCTATACCGGAGCGGGGAGAAGGAGAGGAGCCAGGACGCCGGCGTGGGACCTCCCGACCAGCACTGGGCTGGAGAAAGCCCCTGGTGAGTACAACTTTTCTTTTTTTCGTGAGCTCGGAGTCCCTTTAACTTTAGTCTGAGATGTGGATAGTTTAGTGTATTTTAATACAACTGAAAAAAAAACCTGAAACAAAAAAAAAAAATCTAAATTTATTGTAAAGATTACAATTTTGGCAATCCTTTTTACTGACTGCTATGCAAGACTATCTACCCCCATTAATTTATCTTCAGCCCAGTCCAAAAATTCAGGTTTAAAGTGAACCCGAAGTGAGAGTGATATGGAGGCTGCCATATTTATTTCCTTTTAAACAATACCAGTTGCCTGGTAGTGCTGCTGATCTTTTTGGCTGCAGTAGTGTGTGAAATACACACCTGAAACATGCATGCAGCTAATCTAGTCAGTTCTGACAATATTGTCAAAAATACCTGATCTGCTGCATGCTTGTTCAGGATTTATGGCAGAAAGTATTAGAGACATAGGATCAGCAGGACAGCCAGGCAACAGGTATTACTTAAAAGGAAATAAAGATGTCTGCCTCCATATCACTTTCACCTTGGGTTCACTTTAAATCTCTAATATTTGCTCATATGTGTACATGGGCAAATTCTCCAAGAAACTTTTAAGCCAAAGTCCATCTTTCAACACCATGATCCTGAAGACTGATCCATCCACTGCTTTATTTTACTGCCTGGAAACTCTAGTTGCAAGATGTTCCTGCTCCAATTCTGCTGTGTATGTATTGCTATTCCATCTTTACATACATTGTACTGCACCAATTAAATTATGACTTTAAATCAACAATACCAATTTATTAATTAATAATACCAATAAGAATAATTTATAGCAGTGTGACTAGAACATATGAGAAATTAAGTTTGTTGGCATGGCATAACCAAAGCAAAAGCAGTAGTTTTGGATCTAGAGAGAAAGCCATAATTATTGCCAGTACATGTGTTCCTTCCTATCTTGAGGTGTATACATTAATCTGTTATAATTGTCATTGAGTACCTTCATTTTTATGCACTACAGTAAACAGAGAATGTAAATATAAAGGACATTTCTGTGCATTTTCCTTTAAGCGCTAGAAGAGAAGTTCTGCTGCTAGTCTGTCTTCTGAAGTCATTGTGACTTATTTAATTCTTTAGAAACTGAAACGGTCTATAAAAGAAAACCAAGTAAAGCATTCACTTCACAAATCTTCAGTGTTTTCTACATAATGTCAGAAATCTTTCATGGACTGAAAATGATGTACGGTACTTTGCACACAACCTGATGTGCCAGTTGTGCAGCAATAAGTTCTTTTATGTGCGCAGTATAAAACTTACCAAGAAATTGCCACAGATGTTTGTAAATTATTTCTAGTTTCGCTTGAAGGGGTGTTTATGCATGTGTAAGTTCAGCATGCATTACATCATACCTTCAAATGACTATAGAAAAATGTAAGTGTTGTTTAAGTTGGTAGATTTACATATATCGTGGTATAAGTTATGTGATCGCTGCAGCAAGGATTGGGAAAGCACAATCACAAACTTAAAGGGTACTTGAGATGGGACTTCATGCTACATCTATACTTATCTGGTGCTTCCGCAAGCCCCATGTGGGCTCCCTTGCGTCCTCCTGGGTGGCTCCGGTCTCTTCTAATTCTCCCTGGAGGAAGACCCAGGTAAGAATAAATATAGCCTGGAGTCCCATCTCGGGTTCTCTTTAATATATTAATATATTAATTGTATCCAATTATACACCAGTTGTCACTAATGTGTTTAGCTACGTGGATCCTCCTGCACACCACGTGCAGGAGGATCCACGTAGCTAAACAAAATACAACTACCAAGAGAGGATCAAAAATTTGTCCCAAACCTTTAAAGTATAATCAATGTCTGCTTATCTGTTTTAAAAGTTTTTAGATGTTTTCTCTTTTTTGCGACAATAAACATTGGATTATAATTTAATGGTTTGGTGTGGTATTTTTGATCTTCTCTCAGTAGTTTTATTTTTATGCGGTTTAGTGATCATCTTTGACCATATCCCAACATCATAATCCCATCATAGAGTTATGCTATAACAACTAACATACTATGTAAATATAAAATAAGGCTAATTGAAGTTCATTAAAATTGAATTTGAATATTTTAAGGCAAGGGATTGCACTCTGTGATCAGCATTTTCCTATATATCGCCAGCCATCAAAGTGGTCAAATGGTAGCCCACCTGCACATTTATGAAATAAATTTATGGAGGATGGTCAGTTCCTAGTCCAGCAATGTTATTTTTGACAGCAGTGTGTATGCACATGCTTGGGGCATGATCAGTGTGTCAGAAGTGGGGCATATGAATAAATCAGTAGGAATGCTATAAAAATTATTATACAGATCAGAGGAAAGAAGGATAAAGATAAAAAATAAACATAAATCTATTTTAATTAAAATATTGTATTTTGTTTTCAAATAAAATTCACACTTAATGATTTATTAAAAGTAGACTGGCTTCATAGGGGGCAAGGGGTTAATTGGGGGAAGGGGCACTTTAAATCAATATTTTTCTTTAAAATCATATCGAAAAATGAATTAAAAAAACTTTTTTTTTTTAATTACAGGAAAAAAACCGTAACGGAATACCGCGTTCGCGCAAACACCAGTAAACTATACATGCCACCCGAAACAAACGCTCCGATTTACTTGGTGGGGTAAACGCCCGCCAAGCGCCCATGTAAACCGACCCTTAGTCTGCAACACCGTTAAGCACAGTAAGCATGCTAGCATGTGAGTCAGGTAAAACCTGTGCAGCACAACCAAGGACATTTGCAATTCAGCTTCCAGCTAATGCTGGTGACTGACTTGCATTGTTTTTATTGTAATTTGGGCTCTGTCTTCTGCCGGTGCCCAATTTACTCACAGAGCGACGCTATAGCCGTATTTCACATTATGTCCTATGGGCCATAATGTGAAATATGGCTATAGCGTCGCTCTGTGAGTAAATTGGGCACCGGCAGAAGACAGAGCCCAAATTACAATAAAAACAATGTAAGTCAGTCACCAGCATTAGCTGGAAGCCGAGTTTCATCTTACCCCCACTGTACGGTGCCTTGGAGGGGGAATAGTAAATGCCACCAGGAAATTTGCCACAGCAGGGTGAGCAATTTTTCAGCTTCATACAGCGCACAAATTGTGTGCCCTTTTTAGATGTATGCGCTATCATATGCCTGTGCTTATCACAACAGGAAACAAGTAGGACACTAACCAGAGTGTAATACCCTGGTGTCCGATCCCTCCCAGCCTCCTCCACTCCTCTCTTATCTTGAACTGGAAGGGGGGAAACCAATAGACTACACAGGAATATTTGGAAGGGAGGTGAAAGACTAGACACTGGGAAAAGATCCACTAGACCCCAGGGAAAGCTAGAACTTCAAGATCAATAAGAAAAGCTATAACAAAGAGTCATATACCATTTAGCCACATTGTTTGGCCCCACCCACTTTTTGAATCACACCCTTGCATATAAAAAGCAACTAATTATGCAGAAATAACCCTTCATTACAAAATTGAATGCTATCACCATACATAAGAAGTTTTATAATTAATTGGATGAATAGCAAAATTTAATTGGTGTATATTATTTACAGTAAAGCTATTGATTTTAAAATGAAAACCAATAACTGAAAAACTGTTTTTTTGTATTCATTTTTTTTTCATTCTTCCTTTAAATTGCATAGGAAATAAAGGAATTCCTGTGGAAAAATAGCACAAATGAAGTCTAGTTTGAACTGAAAAATAAAAACCAAAACAATGTACATATATCATTTGGGTGTCGTAAGCAGTGAAAGTATTAAAGTTCTTGCTGGTTAAATAGGGGTCTAGCAAAACCATCAAAACTGCTCGAGTCCATAAGGGAAAAACAGGTCTAAGTGCAAATTGGTTAAACATGTCTCAGTGAGCTTACCAATGATCACTTGTATTGCAGTACATAGCGCTGTTTTGCCAGGAGCCCACTGCAAAAAAACCGTACCCACTGGACAGGAGGGTTAGCTTTGGCCCCAGAAGCTGAACCCTACCCTTCCCCCCATCCAGAGTGATGCGGTTTCCTACCCATCTTCTCATTCTCTCTCTCTGGCAGTATGGGCAGAGACCCACATCACTATGTGGGCATTACTAGGTGGCTGAACTTTATGCATAATGGGTCAGTGAAAAAAAAATCACTTATTGAAGCAAGGCATCTTAGGTGAGCTTATAAATTGCTCTCTGAGACCTGTTTAATTACCGTAAGTAGATTAAATTACTCATCACGTACACTTTAAGTGCAACAGTTATGTGAATGTACAGTATAGGGATTGATATGACAATAAATCATTTGCACAGAGGTTAAAAATCACACCATTTGAATAAGATATGTAACTTTCTTGGTGATGTAAAGTTGTCACAACCACACACAATCAATATTGCTGGAGGAATTCAAGCTTTCAAGTGCTATATTTATTCTGATAAATGTTACTGAAAGATCAGCTATTTCAGACTAGGATCTTTTATTAGAGATGGAAATACATTTTCTGACAGATTATAGGAAGAAATCAAAGTAGCTTCAATGTTAAACTTCAGACAGATTTAAATGCGCCATCTGTTAGCTTAGTTAGTTAGTTCCCAAATGTTACCAGTTTGTGCCAAAGAAGGTTTACACTGATAAAAGAACTTCCAGCTGAATGGGGTTATCTTCAGGCTCTGTGGGTGGGTGGAAGCACTGCCCCATCTTGGTTCAGCGGCATCATGCTCTATAGTCTGTGGGGGAGCTGGGCACAAGCACAGCTATTGGAGAAGAATGTATTCTAAAGCACATAAAGTCTGTGCAACAGGAAATGGTTGATGCGGGGCCACTGACTAGATCTCATGCGACATCAACAAATAGGAGTAGGAAAACATTTGTGAGGAAAGCTGGGCTTTTAGTCTGGGCTTTTACATGCAGGCAATATGTTTACAGAAATTCTTTGTATAAAAAAAATAGAAGTGGAGCAGGGGGATGGTGTTACAGGCAATACTTATAATTAGCTATATTAATATTATTATTATATTATTATTCTTGACATTTTGTATATGTAATGACTTAGTAAGAGATATCCTATGGTTTCCCTGCTGGCCTCCTTGTCTGGGAAACATTATCTCCAGATGGGCACGGGTCACCTACAGGCTTAAAGCACAACTACAGGCATCAGTTTTAAAAAGTTTTGTGTAGAAAGTTTATTTTATTTTAAATAAAATGGCAAAGTGGCATTTACTTCTTTGCTTAGTCAGTTTTATTACAGCATGCTTGACTTGTTCACATGTCTTCTGTTTTCACAAGTTTATTTTAAGGGATTTAGATAAAGGTTTACTTTACAGAGGAACTGTAGTCAAAATAACATAATAAATACATTTTACTTTATCTTTTTACAGTATTAGTTTATGAAATGTTACACAGCAATATATAGCTATCGGAAGTGTTTGATGCCAGGATATTTAGTGTAAAAGTGGGTATTGTGAATAATTTACTTCGTTCTACTAAATGTCAATATGGTACTCTGGCATGGGCAAGCTCCAGAGAATGGGGCCTGCTTAAAGTGAACCTCCAGACTAAAAATCTACTCAGCAGCACTGAAAAGGCTTGGTGTTTCTTTAACAGTTTCACAGCATCAGAACTTTGTTTTTCTTATCAAAGCCTCATTTTTAGCTGCACAGAAGCTAAGCTCTGCCCCATCAAAGAAAACTGCCCGGGCGTTTTTCCCCTGATGCTGTGCAAAGCATGATGGGATTTCTGATGTTGTTGTTCTCGTGCCTAGCAACTGGGAGGGGTGATCAGGACACAAGACAGTTGGAACTGTGTCTCATGCTCCCTGTCACCTTCTTTGAACAAAAAGATGGCTGCCCTCATGAAATCAAACATTTGTCTGTTTTAAAACAGGGTGGGTAAGATTTTATTACCTATCTATTTTAATTAACATAGCTAATGTAACTTAAAGACAGTATGTTTGTTTAGGCTGAAGTTACTCTTTAAGAATGCAAAATTAAAAGCCAATCTAGATCTAACCCCTAAAGCCCAGTGGGGATACTGTGACTTGTTTTGGGCTCTACATATTTTTGGCCCAATGAAAAATGGTAATATGAGATAGAGATTAGAACAATAAGGCAGGTGTGAAGTGTAAAGGATGCAGGATTCTTTCTGTCTTTCACCTAGCCACCAGTCTTTGCTACCTGTATGTATTGTAACCTGCCTTAGTAAGAAGAATAGAAGGTGCTTGTTGCCAGACTAGGAATAGTGTTGTACAGGCAGACACTACGTACATAAGGCCTAATGATCAGTTGTGTGTTTGGATTTCATATTTAAGCTTCGCCCAGTTTACCGGTGCATTATGTATGAAAATAGCACAATCATTTCATAGCACACAATTACTCCCATTTCCTAGTGAGAGCTGGCATTTCAATGATAGAGCTGCTGAAAAGTTGAACAGTCTAAAGTGCAATAATTTCACAATTGAATGCACATCTTTATGTTTCATTATGACTACCTATACTTGGAAAGGTGCATATATCTGTAAAACACAGCTACATAATGATGTAATCTTGTAGCAGAATACCATTTCTCTGCATGTATTCCTAGCAGATGGGATGCCAGTCTGTTTTCTGAAAAATCTTTGTTTAACTGAAGTGAGTACTAAATCTATGCAAAGAAAAGCTGCAACAAAGAATGTAGGAGAAGACTGTCTACTAAAGGACTAGTAATCTGTGCTTTGTTAACGGAAGCAGGAGCAGCAGCTTGCCACCCTCCTAAACTCATTCCATTCCACAGTGTTTGTTCAGAGTTTCTATTTGCACCATTAGTGTTCCTGGATCAGCAGCCTCCTGAGCCAAGACTAATGGTGCTGCACATTGCCATTTTTCTTCTGCCCCAGTAAGAAGCGAATCTAAGGCAAACCTTTGTCACTTTTGACAAAGTGTGGTCTTGTTCATACAAATTGTTCTTAGGTCTTACTCATAGCTGTCAGCTAGATGCTGAGTTGTGTATAAGAACTGCTGATAAATTTGCTTGAACCTGAAATGGTGAATGCAGTGGAGTGTTTCCTTTCTGCAGTGATTAATAGACATCTTCCCCAGCTTTCACTGGAGCATTTTATAAACATAGATTGTCCTAAACCATCGCCTCTTGTTTCTGGTCATCGCTTCTCATTCAGCAGAGCCATGCCACACGACAACTGAGTCACTAGCAACTGGTTGCTGTAACTTGTGATGGCTTCTATATCAGACTGGTATAATCATCCCACAGTGCTTTTTTTACATTTTTATCCATCTGGTTTCACTGCAATGTGACACATTCAGCCAAGTATAGTACCCTAAACTATTAAAGCCAGTTTCATGAATCTACTGAAACCAAGGAGTTATCGTTATTCTTGCAGAGTATGGAGATACATTTTTGGGTGTACATAGTCCTGATATTCTAATATAATTGATAACCCAATTCTCACATTAACTCTCCCCACTCTCCTACACACACACACACCTACACACACACCTACACACACCTACACCTACACACACCTACACACACACACCTACACCTACACACACCTACACCTACACACACCTACACCTACACCTACACACACCTACACACACACACACACCTACACCTACACACACACCTACACCTAACACACACCTACACCTAACACACACCTGCCCCACTCATCGCTGATTGAAATTGCTAATTACTGTAATTCCACCGATAAAATCCCGCCACTACCACTGTAAAGTACCATGCGCCGTATTTACGCAGCTGGCACCGGTGATAATGATATTAACATTGTCTATCAGGTGCCAAAATTACCTGGCACGAATGGACGCCATAATTATCTGTCTCAACTTTTTGGACCTTTGCCTGTCACCTTATTCGTATCTGAAATAGGTTATCTAATTACCCTTAATTACATATTCAGACATGATCAGACTGACTCACTGGAAAAATGTGTACAACTGGTGACCAGCATTTGACCAACGGTCAACCCACTGAGAAGAGTTTATGCTCTTCTGCAGCACCTTTGGCTTGAATAACAGTCACCACATACACAGCAATGTAGTTCTGCAGCAAAGTAAAGAACATGTGATGTGATACTAGTCATACTGTATGAGTAAAGTATGTCCATCCTATCTTAATAAATGCCATGCCCTGCATTTAAAAAATTCAAACTGACCAATTACACTGAGAATCATTGTCTCCATCTGCATGTACCAATTTAGGAAATCAGATTCAAAAGAGATTTTATACAGGGGTACTTTAAAGATGTGATGTAGCACTGTAAACGCCAAACACTCTATCTATTGCATTTAAAGTACAGACTTATAAATATGTCCCACAAAGCTGAATAAAAAGTAAGTTTTCCATTTATTTGCAACCTCAATATTTTTACATAAAGGATATGCTAAGGGCCCTTTTACACTTAATGTGTTGCTACATGTTGTGTTTTAATGCAATTTGTTTTCTCGAGAGCAATGCATTGTAAAAAATATTTGTTTTTTCAGCATATAGAGTAAAAAAGGCCATAGGGAAATGCGGACACTGGACTTCACACCAGTTTCCTTTCAGTTACAACTGACAGCAACTGCTATAGTGTAAAAGGGCCCTAAGGTTCTGATTTTGTAGAGGATGAAACTAAAGGTGGCCACTAATGGTCCAATTTCTGGCGAAAAATTGTTTGAGCGATCAGAAATTCTGATTGGACTGGTTGTAAATAATCTCAGTTGATGGGCACAATCGATTACAAACCATCATAAAAAACAGTAGTCCGATTGGATTTCGTAAAACCAAAATTTGGATTTTCATACTCCCATTAATATTTGGTAAGTAATCTTACAAAATTAAAATTTGTAATCATCATTTGTAGACTTTTTTTTTATTTTTTTACCTTGTAATTATAATGCTGTATCTATACTGACAGAATCAAAGTGGTTCTCTATATAGTCACAGAGCATCCTGCCCTATGAAGTACTTTGTTTTTTCTGACCAGTTTAGTTAGTTACTTACAGAGATTTGTCTAACTGCTATACCAAGTTTATTTAAGCCATGAGACACACCCATGAGGTGAAGACTGCCCCTAAAATACAGCAGCCACAGGAGCTAGTATTAGCACGATTATGTTGCACACATGGGCAGTGAGAAAGAATTGGTAGATACAGTACATAGACATATGACTATGGTAGAGATTACATTGTGAGCCATTCTGGGCGAGAGTTAAGTGTCAAGACAATATACTATATAAATACTAAATAATTAAGAGGAAAGGTTTATTTGTGTAATCTCCATCAGTCATTACAGGAAATCAGAAGAAGAGAGAATACTTGCTTGGTCCCAGGTCCGTTAGCTGTGTGCTTCTTGCAGAGAACATAAATTTAGTTTCAAGGTCGTACTCCTCCACTGCAGTGCTGTGTAATGTCCATTACATCAAAAATAAGACAGCAGTTATAGCAGACGTTATTTAATTATACAATAGACTTGCATCACTGAGCTTTGCACAAACACATATCCCTTTGCAGAAGCAGCCTCACCAGATAACCATTATATTTTAAAGGTTAAAAGTTGGGATCACAGGAGGCAGTGTAGCCATTTGTCCAAAACTACCTTTGCTCTAAGCCCTGAATGATGGCCTTACGCAGCTCTTTGAGATTACAACTGCCCAGATCTACCGTCATCCGGGAGACACCATACTATTTTTTCAAGAATTTTCAGTATTATTGGCTATGCTAATGTTGGCATATTTCAGATGGGTAATCCTAGGTGATTTCAATATCTGAGCCGATTTATAATCATTCACAACACGGAAATGAGCTCATAAGTTCTGAATGGTTTGGGCTACATGTAAGCTGTGAAATCTGCTACTCACAAGTAAGAGCTCAAAGTTAGACATGTTAAACTCAGTGATGATGTTAATTTTCAAAACATACAATTCTAACTGAACATCACCCAGTCACGCTGCATGCATAATAAATAATCCATTATCATTCACTGAACAAGTTAATAACTGAAAAAAGAATGAACAACCTATTCTTTATACCTGTATGGACCCCTACACCCTAGTAAACCTGTAAGATGTCTACAACATTTGGCAAAATAGCTCCATGTGTGCTAAGAGAGTGCAGACTCAAAAGGTTGTGGTGTAGAACAATATGCTTACTAGCTCTGCATCTCAAGAAATAACCATTCAAAAGCTGAGAAAAATTCAGATGTTTTCTTACAAAATAGTGGCTGCTAAGCACAGATCTGCTCATCTGTCTTTAACTACTACCAATGGGCGTGAACACAGTGGCTTCCCCAGGACCGCCTAACGCCAATCGGCGTAAAGTCCTGGGTGAGTGTTTTGCAGGAGATTGCGCGTGCATCCCCGCTCTGATGACGGAGCTCCACCAACAGAGACCTCTGGTGGTGGGCAAAAAGGGGGGGGGGGCAATCACTTGTGTGCTGACATGTATGGCCCTGCAGTGAGCCCTTAAAGCTGCAGTGGCCTAATTAGTAAAAAATGGCCTGGTCTTTATGGGGGGAGGGGGGGTGAAGTCTGTGGTCCTGAAGTGGTTAACTGTCCACTAATGTACAATCTTACCACTTGTATGTACTATCGGGGATTACAGAAGTATGTTTTCAAAGTATATTCACTCAGTTTACCCTTCTACTACTACTACGTTTGGTTAAAAAAAAATTTCAAAATTGTATCATTGTATCACTGGTGGGCACAGTGACACAGTAGAAATACTTTACAACACATCCTGCCTAAAACCTTCAAAAACAAACTTCAGGGACATGCAAATAAGTATATGCACTTATACCAACATTTATACCAACAACCTCCAAAAAACAAAAAAACAAAAAAAAACAAAGCTATTGTTTAAATTCTTGAATATATGTTCACTGTCTGAGTGAGTGAGATACTAGAGTTGTCTTCTAAGGTCTCTACCTAACAGCCTGTTACCTAATCCTGGCACAACTGGTCAGGCAGTGGTGCTCACCGCCAGGTCGTGATCACGCTTACGCGTGGATTCACGACCATTTTGACGCATTCCGCCTCGGACACGAAAATCCGTGAATAGATTTTCAACCACGAAAATCTACTTCGGCTTCGCGTGAATGCGGACAGAAATCCGCATTCACGCTCGTGAAACCCGGGGCTGAAGTCGTGGTTTGCGGAAATGCGTCAAACTATGCGGAAGTGACACATTGCAGGCCAATCAGAGTGCCCCAGCCAGGCCCTAGCAACCAATCACAGGAGGGGAGCTATGCCCTCCCCTCCTGAATATAAAGCGGCGGCCATGATGGAAAAGCTCTGTCCTTGCTACTAGACTGTGGTGCTGAGAGGATTATCTCCAGGCCATTGTTGTTTGAGCAAGTGCATTTATTGTGTTAAAAACAAAGCTTTTTTTTGCTAACACTGCTCTTATACTGTACACAGTTAGCTAGTCAGTGAGTGATTGCTGTAGTTAGTTGTAGTCAGTGTAGTGTAGTGGGAGTGTGGGAGTCTAGTGATTATTTAACTGTGTGTAGTGCTGTGCAGGCAGGTTCAGTGCTGCAGTGTAGTGGGAGTGGGGATTATCTGTGTGTAGAGTGCAGGCAGGCAGGTTAGTGCAGCTGCAGTGTTCACTTGTATATTCCAGTGACAGTTATACACTTGTACTATTTGCAGGCAGCCAGTCACACCGCCGGCGCCGCCACTCTCTGCCAGCGCTGTTCATTCATTCTGTCAGTGACCTTGTGCCGTGCCCAGTGCCCACTGCTCGCTCGCTCGCTGGCATATGAGCATCTCATTACACAGTGTGACATCCTTGTGTGCCCACTGCATCCTTCAGTGACCTAGTTGTATATCCAGTGCCCACTGCTGTGCCCACTGCATCCTTCAGTGACCTTGTACTGTGGCCACTGCATCCTTCAGTGACCTAGTTGTATATCCAGTGCCCACTGCTGTGCCCACTGCATCCTTCAGTGACCTTGTACTGTGGCCACTGCATCCTTCAGTGACCTAGTTGTATATCCAGTGCCCACTGCTGTGCCCACTGCTGTGCCCACTACATCCTTCAGTTACCTTGTACTGTGGCCACTGCATCCTTCAGTGACCTTGTACTGTGCCCACTGCATCCTTCAGTGACCTTGTACTGTGCCCACTGCATCCTTCAGTGACCTAGTTGTATATCCAGTGCCCACTGCTGTGCCCACTGCATCCTTCAGTGACCTTGTACTGTGGCCACTGCATCCTTCAGTGACCTAGTTGTATATCCAGTGCCCACTGCTGTGCCCACTGCATCCTTCAGTGACCTTGTACTGTGCCCACTGCATCCTTCAGTGACCTAGTTGTATATCCAGTGCCCACTGCTGTGCCCACTGCATCATTCAGTGACCTTGTACTGTGCCCACTGCATCCTTCAGTGACCTTGTACTGTGCCCACTGCATCCTTCAGTGACCTAGTTGTATATCCAGTGCCCACTGCTGTGCCCACTGCATCCTTCAGTGACCTTGTACAGTGGCCACTGCATCCTTCAGTGACCTTGTGCTGTGCCCACTGCATCCTTCAGTGACCTTGTACTGTGCCCACTGCATCCAGTGATTCATTACTAGCAACATGTCTGGCAGGGTTTCGCGGGGTGAGAGGAAAGGGAGTTCAATTGCCTCAGCCACTTCTGGGACTGCTCCACGTCCAGGGAGAGGACGCCCAGCTGTACGTGGTCGTGATGCAGCAGAAAAGGGGGCAGCAAAGCCTGGGCCGAGTCAGCGGACGCCATTGTCCAAATATTTTAAAGTTTCTGGTCCCCGTGTGGTGGTTGAGCAAATGGAACCTGACGTACTCATGGACATCATGACTTCCTCCCAGACCTCTACTGTGAGCACCACTCCAAGCAGTAGCAGCAGCAGCCAACATCCCACGCTTGTTGTGACATCCACCCCAGCACCCACTGGTCAGCAGCCCTCCCAGGATGACAGCGTTCTGTCCCTCAGTCCGGCATCTGGGAACCTGCTGATGCAAGAAGCACAGGACTTACTGGGGACTGATGTGGCAGAGATTGAGATCGGGCCACAATCACAAGCGTTGTTGAGTTCTGGTGATGAAGAAGAGGGGTCTGTGTCTGGGGATGTAGGGACAGAAGAGGAGGCGGGGGAGTCAGAGGAAGAGCTGGATAATGATGATGCTGCTGATGATGACGTTGTGGACCCTAACTATGTGCAGCCTGCTGAGTCCGTGGAAGAATGGTCAGAGCAGGATGACGAGTCACCTCGGCCTAGGCAAGGATATCGCCATATGTCAGGCAGGGGCAGGGGCATCGGCAGCAGTGGGCGTGGAGGAAGTAGACAGGACACTGCTTCAGCCGGCACCACCACCATGCAACCCCCGGCAACTACTACCACACATTGCTCCGCTGCACCCTCTGCTAGTGGGGGCCGCAGTAAATTAAAGTCACCAGTGTGGGATTGCTTTGAGGAATGTACTGATGACAAAAGGTATGCGGTGTGCAGGTTATGCAGCAAAAGATTGAGCCATGGGAAAAGTCTGAGCAAGATGGGTACCTCATCCCTCCAGGGCCACCTGAGAAGCCGCCACTGCCGCGAGTATGCGGACTTTAAGAGGAAGCAGGCACTGCTGGCAGGGGTTCCTGAGAGCAGAAGGCCCCTCAGGGTCGTGAATCCCCCACAGCAGCAGCAGTAGTAGCACGCAAGCGCTCTTCCACCTCGGCTGCTCAGGACACAGACATTGAGGCTGGCAGCCAGTGTTCGTCTCTCTCCTCTGCCTCCCCTGCATCCCAGCGTCGTCAGACCCTGCTGAGCGACACCTTTCAGGGTCTGACCAAGCCTCTGCCTCCAAGCCACAGGCGGATCCGCAAACTAAATGGTTTGCTGGCCCGTGCCATGGCATCACAGCTGCTTCCCTACTCCCTGGTGCAGGAGGGGAGCGCCATGCGGACGCTGCTCCAATTTGGCATCCCCGAGTGGCAAGACCCCAGTCGCCACTATTTCAGCAGGAGCGCGATCCCAGCACTCCACAAGTTTGCGGTGGAAAACGTGGCCCGTTCCCTGGACTACTCTGTGGGCAAGCGGGTCCACGTGACCATGGACTCGTGGAGTAGCAGATTTGGGACAGGTCGCTACCTGTCCTTTACGGCCCACTGGGTGACACTGATGGAAGGGAGGGAGGACAAGAGCGCATCAGCCCAGCTAGTGGTGCCACCACGCGGGATCAGGGGGGATGCAGAAGGGTCCTGTCACGACACTCCCTCAGCACCCGGAAAGCAAGCCCGCCTCAGCAGCAGCAGCGCCAAGCCTCGGCACTGCCAAGCCCTTTTAAAATTGGTGACCCTGGGGAAGGAGAGGCTTACGGCCACCAACGTCCTGGCCGCCCTCAGGAAGCAGGAGCGGAGGTGGCTGACCCCCAGAGGCCTGGAAGTGGGGTATGTGGCAGCCGATAACGGGGCCAACCTGGTGGCAGCAGTGCAGCAGGGAAACCTCCAGCACATCCCCTGCTTGGCCCACGTGCTCAATCTTGTGGTGCAGCGCTTCTTGCGCACCTACCAGGGGATGAGCGAGCTGCTGCAGGATGCCCGGGCGGTGGTACGCTTTTTCCGCCTGTCAGCCACTGCCTCTGCACTCTTGTCCACCTTACAGCAGCAGTATGGAAGGCCACAACACCGGATGATCATCGACATGCCAGTTCGCTGGAATTCGACTCTGGCCATGTTGGAGCGGCTGTGTCAGCACAGGCTGGCTCTTAGGGCCTACATGCTAGACCCAAGTGTCCCCAGCAACCAGCAAGTCCCCATGATTACTGCCACTCAGTGGACACTGATGCAGCAAGTATGCCTGGTGCTGAGTCCCTTCCTGGAGGCAACCAAGATGGTCAGTGAGGAGCGGGCCTCTGTGTGCCAGTGGGTGCCCTTGGTTTGTCTACTGGAGCAGGCAATGGACAATTTAATTGAGCGTGGGGATGAAGCCCTGAGGCAGTTGGAAGAACAGGAGCAGATGGCAGCACAGTCCAGCTCAGAGGAGGGCTCACAGCAGGTAGTGGAAGAGTTGGAGGTCCCTAACCTGAATGAGGAGGAGGAGGAGGAGCAGAGTGCAGCAGGCGTTGTACGTGGATGGCGGTTTGAGGAGGACAACGACATGGCACAGGAAGAGGACAGGCATGCGTTATGGGACAATGGCGAGGACGAGGAAGATCTTGCTGGCAGGGCCCACTTGTTTCCCATGGCTGTGCACATGTTGCGCTGCCTTCGCAGGGACCCCCGGGTGATCCAGATGCGTTCAAGGGAGGACATCTGGATTACCTTGATGCTTGATCCCCGTCTGAAGGGGAAGCTGGGAGACTTAATGACGCCATCCACCACCGAGCAACGCACAAGGGAGTTGAAGGAGGCCCTTGTGCGCAGACTACTGGAAGCATTCCCCCAGCATTCCACCCCCACTGTAACTGCTCTGCCAAGCCAGCAAGAGGTGCCTGCCATTGCCACTAGCAGCACAACAACAACCACCAGCAGCAGCAACTGGCACCCCGGAGACCTGAAGAGCCTAAGCAAGAGCCTGTATGCAGTGCAGCAGCCCAGAACAGAGGTGCCCGCCACAGCATCCACCACCAACCAGCACAAGCAACGACTGACCACCATGGTGTCTGACTATATGGGGTCATCCAGCGGGCTCAATGACACCGACAGCCCCGTGGACCCCTTGGAGTACTGGGTCAAGAGACTGGACATCTGGAGCGAGCTTTCCCAGTACGCCCTGGAACTCCTATCCTGCCCTCCTTCCAGTGTCCTCTCAGAGAGATGCTTTAGTGCGGCCGGTGGCGTGGTCACAGAGAAGCGCTCTCGGCTCTCCCACGCCTCTGTGGACAAACTCACCTTCCTGAAAATCAACCAGGCTTGGGTGGAAGGTGAGTTCCTGGCCCCTATTGTCGGACACAGGGGGACATGAAGTGGCTGCTGCATGTGCTGTTGTTAACTATGCCTGCCTTTATAAAGACATTTACTACCTGCCTAGTGCCTACCTTGGTTAATTTTTTGGTGTTATGGTACTACTACCAGTAAGTTGCCATGGTCCTCCTTCTGAGCTGCTGAACTGACCGCCCGCTTTGTCCTCCTGACTCAGTCGCTACTACACTCTGCGTTCACACTGCCCGGGTCGCCGGGTGCATTTAATTTTTTGGCCAGCACTATGACGCTGTGCTACTACTACTGTGCTGCTGCTGCTGAACTGACCGCCCGCTTTGTCCTCCTGACTCAGTCGCTACTACACTCTGCGTTCACACTGCCCGGGTCGCCGGGTGCATTTAATTTTTTGGCCAGCACTATGACGCTGTGCTGCTACTACTACCACCAGTATGTTGCCGTGGTCCTTCTGTGCTGCTGAACTGACCGCCCGCATAGTCCTTCTCCTGACTCAGTCGCTACCACCACTGCACTCTGCGTTCACACTGCCCGTGTCCACTGACAACTCTGCTGCGATGTCATTGCTAATTGCTGCAAAAAAAAAAAAAAAATTACAAAAACCTCTCTGGAGCCTTTTTGCCGTCAGCCACTCATCCTCCTCCAGCGGTACCTTCGCCGCCAAGTGCCATTGGAACTCGCCTTCACCTCTTTGACTGCTTAACGCGTATATCCCTTTTTAAAACCACTTATTACCAATTAATAGCCCCATTTAAAGTGTTGATTTCACTTTAAAATCCATTTTCTCTAGAAAAAAATTTTGGGGGGGAATTTTTTATGTTGAAGTTATGTTGCCCCTTATCACCTCGATAATCCATGCTATTTGGGGGACTGTAGCATGTATGGGGGCTTTGTTATTAACGTTAAAAGAAAATCCGCCTCCGGGCGTGAATCCGCGCGTGATTACACCATTCACGGGAAAAAATCCGCGTGGTTGCGTGGACGCGGACGAAAATCCGCATGCGGCGGGGCCGAATGCGGATTTTTTTTTGCAACCACGCGGATTTCCGAATTCGTGGATGAGGCACATCCGAGCATCCCTGTGGTCAGGGAATCTGAATTGAGAAGAATATGGAGGCTGTGCTCTTTATTCCCTTATAAACAATATCAGTTGCCTGGCTGTCCTGCTGAGCTTTTGTTTTGTTTTTTGTTGCTCACCAACAAAAAGCATACAGCTCATGGAGAACAATCAGAGTCAAAGCATCTGATCTGTGTACTCAATCTGGGCCAGTACTTTAAAGTATTACTAATCAACACAGAAGTTGAGCATCTGGTTTATTAAAAAATGAGCATGGCAGCCCCACATTCCTTTCACTTCCGATGCCCTCAAATGCGTTTTTATAGACATTATCAGGCCAACTTTACAAAAAAATAACTCCTAGCTCTTTGGAATGTGGACTTGCCTGAATGCACTTATGAAAGCAATCTTCAAACTGCTACTAAAGAAGCCATCAGTGGAAGCCCTGAAATTCTAGCTTAACTATAGACCTGTTGTTAATAAAAATGAAAGTGAAAATGTAGATGTCTGTTTGAGAGAACTACATATTGTATATGATACCTTCTAGTGAAGGTATAGGAAGTGACACCGCACTAAAACAGCACTAATCTGGGCAATGAATGTCAGCAAGTGATAAGGGTGAATGTTCATCCCTAATGGGGAAGCAGCCCCTAAACTTGTTCTCAGTACTGTGGAAGCTTAATTCAGTAGTTACAGGATTACTGTATTCTAAGAGGCTAGGTTTTCACTAGCTGCAATCTGCTTCAAAAAGTAGATCTCAGCTGTTCTGCCAATCGCAACAGCACATAAATTGCGGTGCCTCCTTTCCATTAGCGTGATTAGTTTTTGTGAACCGCGGTGATGATACTTTGTTCCTGACAGCTTCATGCTGCTATCGCAGAGGGTGGAAACTGCAGGTTGCGAGATCGTACTAGTGATCACACTTCCAAATGAAAAAGGTCCCCAATCTAAGTTTGTTCCAGTTCTGTGTCTGGCAAGTCACTTCCAGTTTCCAGTCACACTAGTATAAAGCTCAAGTGAAGTCAGTCAGTCCAAGAAACCCGATCCCTGAACATCTTCAAAAAATGTCTAACATCCCATTTATTTTCCCAAGCCGATGAGACCACATAATTTGAAAACAAACTGGGAGAAAAGTAAAAGAAAATACTGTAATTGGTGCGTTTTAACTGATCAGTTGTTCCATAGCCGTGCATTGTGAAAAAGTTAAAACACATATGAGAACTGACCCATGGGAAACATGGACATTACCTTCACCTGTGCTGCACACCAGTTGTCCATTCAGTTATAACTGACAGCAACTAATTTAGGGTGAAAAGACCCTTAAAGACCATCCGTTGCTTTCAGTTATAACTGACAACTGATGTTCAAGGTAATGTCCAAGTTTCCCAGGCCTCTTTGACACTTTACACTGAAAAACTGAAGCTTTTTCACAATGCAGTGCTATTGAACAACAGAACTTATCAGTTTTTTAGTGTACAGTGAGAAAGAGGTCTAACTGAAAGAACAACTAAGGAAATGTCCATGTTTCCTGTGGCTTGGTTCACATATAAATCTGTACATTTCCGGTCCAGTCCAGTCCTGTGATGTCAGTTTTGCATCAGTTTTACCTGACTGGACCAGAAATGTTCACCTTTTATTTGTGAGCACGATCATAGAAGACTAATACAAAACTGACAGGACTGAACCAGACCGGAAATGTACACCTTTTATGTATGAGCACAGCCACAGAAACGCATACAAAACTGATGCCAACTGTCAAAAACGGACAGGTCAGGACTGGCCACCTTTTTTTTATGTATGAACCAAGCCTATGGTTCAGTTCACATATGCATTTTATCAAAAAGCTTTTTCACAGTGTACTGCTATAGAAAATTTGTCAGGATATAATGTGAAAGAGGCCTTACTGTTGTTATTATTATCATCTCCTTCTGGAATATCCTTAAAGGATACCCGAAGTGACATGTGACATGATGAGATAGACATGTGTATATACAGTGCCTAGCACACAAATAACTATGCTGTGTTCATTTTATTCTTTCTCTGCCTGAAAGAGTTAAATATCAGGTATGTAAGTAGCTGACTCAGTCCTGACTCAGACAGGAAGTGACTACAGTGTGACCCTCACTGATAAGAAATTCCAACTATAAAACTCTTTCCTAGCAGAAAATGGCTTCTGAGAGCAAGAACGAAGTAAAAAGGGGGATTTTTTTATCAGTGAGGGTCACACTGTAGTCACTTTCTGTCTGAGTCAGGACTGAGACAGTCGCTTACATACCTGAATTTAACTCTTTCAGGCAGAGAAAGAAAGAAAGGAACACAGCATAGTTATTTGTGTGCTAGGCACTGTACATACACATGTCTACCTCATCATGTCACATGTCACTTCGGGTATCCTTTATCAACTTGTACACAAATAACATTAAAAAAAAAACCTGTTTTTTACTTGAATGTAGTTATGATCAATGAGATGCAAATAATTCCAAACAGCATGCAAATTTAATCCAACCAGGAATTGGGCCAATCAGAATCAACAGGAAGTGCATTTGTTCATCAGAAAGGGCAATTGATAGGCCCATTTTTTGATCTGCACACAATTGGCATTACATTTGCAAGCAAATCTTAGGGCTGGTGCACACCACAAGAGCTTTTTAAATGCTAGAGATTTTAAAAGCTCTTGTTAAGGCAATGCTGTGGGGGATTTTTACAAAATCACATTGCTTCAGTATGCACACACACATAGAATAACATTAGCCGGAGCTTTTAAAATCTCAAAGCACTCAGAAAAGCTCTTGTGGTGTGCACCAGCCCTCATTGACCTACTTAGATGGTCAATTCCCTTTAGTTTTATATAAATGCACTATTTTATTTTTTTATAAGTAGTGATGTGTACCATAAATATAATTATGTTAATTTTATTGAATTATAATTAAGACTTTTCTTGTTGTAAAATGCAGATAGTGTAGTAGAGTGGAGTATATTTTTATATTGTAAGGAAAATGGTGTTGACATTGGAAATAATTCATAGCTTTATTGTATTTTTCTCTTTCAACAGCTGTGTGCGTATATCAAGGCCAGCTCTATTTTGAAGGAGAACGACAAACATCCTATTCTACTTCTGGAGCGTGTCTGCTTTTTGAGTGCAGGGTAAGCTTCTGCTATCATTTGGCTTTGTTGAGGCAAAGTTACCATTTACCTTACAAGATGGTAGATATGCCTTTCTCATATCCATTTTTTTCTTCACAAAGTGTATTTTCAACATATAGTGCTGCCGTAATGACATTTCTTGTGGGCATGGCTCTGTAATGCCTTTCACTTGCTGTACGACAGCTGCAAGATGTTGGTAACATAGAAAGGACCCCCTTTGCAGGAAAAACTGTAAATTTATACAAATAACATTAGTAAAGTCTGATATGTTTGAATATGAAAAACACATGGAAGCTTTTTCCAAAATCTTAATGTAAAGCCCTCGATTATCAATTAAAAAATGGTAACTATGCTAGATAGATGAATTTACCGGTATGCTCCAAGATGCTTAGAAATGCATTGAAAAATGGGAGCGGTATGTGTCTTCCAATAAAACCACTTCTCAGGGTTGCTGAGGCTTCAGCGTGCATCACCTGCCTATGTACTGACATCCAACAATCTCCGCAGGGCTGTCAGTCAAATGCCTGGACTCTTTACAGCACAGGATCCTTTCAGCTGGCAAGATACTGAAGAGAAGCCAAGCTAAATAAAGAACTAGCACCTCTGTCTGATATGTACAGGAGTCTTAATAGAGTAAGGGACCTACAGTATACTACTAAATATAAATAGACAATAATCAGAAGAAGCACAAGATACCACACAATGTAGGGCATTGATTTCTGTACTCCGTGCTGCTGTTGCTTTTCAGTTAACTATTTACGTAGAACTTCACACATAGGTTTTGAAAAATATAATCTGATTTTTCGTTCTCAGCAGGTCTGCAAAAGTATGTATATATATATATATATATATATATATATATATATATATATATATATATATATATATATATATGTGTGTGTATATATATATATATATAGTGTGTGTGTGCGTATATGTGTATATATATATATATACATATATATATATATATATATATTATATTATACACACTATTATAGTTTAAAAAAAACATAGATATCCGCTTCGCACGTTTGCAATAGCATAATAAGTAATAGGGCATATTCAAGCATTCTGTATTACCCATAGGTTACTCTAGCGATCCATCAGAACAGGTTGTGCAGTAGACAAACATGTAAGAAGACTTAGCTGGAGGCTGCCATTCACCTCCCCTTAATGCAAGGACTAGATGGATAGCAGCTTCGCTGTACTTGAATGACAATTGTTTTTAGCATAAAGTAGAACAGAAGGAAGTACTAGCAGTCTCTCTCTTATTAGAAATGTTCATAATCAGATCAAGTGCTTAATTCAATTATTTGCTCGTGTGATTATGATTCATTCATTTAGGATTTGTTTTTGTTTTTTTGTTTTTTTATTTGGTCCTGTGATTTGGCAAAGTTGGCTCTTTAGATTTATTTGTACTTTTTTTACTGATTTTAAAAATATTCTCTTCTTTTTTTGTATTAAATATAGTAAATACATCAATTTTTTAAATCCACTACTTATAGCCCATAAGCAATAACCACACTTTCCATAACTCCAATAAGATTTTGATTACAAATAGTTTGTATTGTCTAGTGAACCAATATTGCATTGTGCATTGGAGTTAGAAAACAGAATTGCAGATTTGATCATTTGCTGCAGCTGAAATCATTATTTTGCCTACAAGTTAGCGTTTGCAAAAGCGCAGTATTGTACATTTACAGGTGGACGATCACAGTTACTAATAAAAATGCATAGAACTGTAATATATTTTTTGTATTATCTGTGCATCACACCTTTAAAGAGGAGCATTTGTGCAGAAAGTAGAGGTATGGAAATTGGGGCCTTAAATACATGAGAAGCAACACACTGTGCAGTACTCCTCTCAGAACTAAAGATCAGTCCTTTAGCATGCAGTGAATTATTGGCTCACTTATAAATTACAATGAAAAGTTGCAGCTGTCAGAGGACCAAACATACCACATCAATTTTACAAAAAGAGTAGGTGATTTACAGGGACGGATCTATGGGGGCAGGCGGGTATATTGCCCCAGGCGCAGTTTGTTGAATTCTTAAAAAGGCGGCAAAATTTGGATGGGGAATGGCAGTTAAGGCGCCAAAACCTGATCTTTAGGCGCCAAAACCTGACCTTTAGGCGCCAAAACCTGACCTTGCCCCAGGTGCAACTTGGTCTAGATCCGTCCCTGGTGATTTAAAGGCTAACTGAGGTGAAGAGCCCAGAGGAAATCGAGGCCATCATTGGATCCTGCCCCTTAGCAATCTCATACTGCTGTAGCACAGTTTTCTTGCGTAGGACTCCTTCAGCTTGTAATTTGGTCTGGTAAAGGCTGTAACCAAGAGCAAGTTGGCAACCTTTGAACTGGTTCTAGTTGGCTACAAATGCAGTTCCACCACTCTGTCCACACTCCATGTCAACACCTTGATGAAGGCAACAACAATGAAATATTTGTAAAGCGCTCTTCTCCCATAGTATCACCTCAATAAAATATAGCTCAAGAAATCATTAAAATGACATCAAGTCAGTAAAAATTGGCCCCATTGACAGCTCTGCTGCCTGAGTAGACTTATTGTTTGATCCAGTTCAAAGGTCACCAACTTCCTCTGGGTTGCAGCTTTTACCGGACCGAATTACAAGCTGGAGCCGCATTGAAGAAAACCACCACCTCAGTAAGTGATTGCTATGGAGCCTCTGTTTCCCTGAGTTTTTTTTTTTTAATTAACACATGAAGTTTATTGACGAAGTAAACGATACAGAGAAATGGAGTAGAAAAAGCATATATCACTTACACTATACATCACACAGTGATACAGAACAGCAGTGAAACATGATAACATCTCTTGATTACATGGCTACAGTTAAATGCATATACTGTAACTAACTTAGTGCAGGAAGTTATCCATAAACCTGACATGTACAAGTAACAATATAAGTAACAATTAAAATGTCTACTATAGATACATGCGAGCTCAATGCTTTCAGCCAACCCACAAGTAATGCCTGTAGATATAAAGTAAACCCAGAGTATACCTGAGACATGCCATATCTCTGCTCAATCCTTTACATTTTATTGTACCCTGAATTCATCCAGTCTGTGCACATTCTGAGGAATTTGTGTTCTATGAGGCTTTTCCCCTCAGATGGCCTTTAAGGAAACATTCATAGTTCCCTTTTCTACAGAGAAGTTGGAACGGTCCATCATTATGTGCAGAGCGTTATATCATTTACAGTAGGTTCCATTCATAGCAAAAATTGGTATTGTATGGTCAGACCAGTGGATTATGTAATTGGTGGCAGCTCCATCTTCAAATTTTTGGGGGGCACAAAGTGGGCATGATGGCTGGCTGGCAGGCCAATTTGGGTGATCAAAATCGATGTTTGTATGATGAGCTTCAATATTAAGGCTAACTAGTTCAGCAATGATCGGAAACAAACCTAAACATCACAAACAGAACTCGAGACTTTTGAGCAGAGCAGATTGTCCAAATGATGGTGCTATTATGGGATAAAAGTTACCTACAAATGAACTTGGCTAGTTGGCTGTCATGCTTTAATCCTTATCTGCTAGCAAGCTGCTCTTGTGTGGACAGATCATAGACAAATCATTTCAGCCCCCAGCTTGTATCTGATGACTCTACAAACAAGGGTAGGAAATACTGTGTGTGAAATTCCTTATTTTAGGAGCTAAGCATTGCTGCAGACTAGAGCTTGTATTTTACAGACAGGAAGTTTTGAATAAGGCTAATACCATTTATTGGCTAATTTTAAAAGAAAAACAGTAAGCTTTCTGCTAGTAAACCTTCTTCCGACTTTATTCTTGTTGACTGACAATGTTAGAACATACAATCAGAGTGTAGAGAGATTTTTTTGCAAATATACAGATAAGTGTCATCCAAATACATGAATTACAAGGGATTTAGCAAGGATTGTTGTATTTATGGCAAATACATAAGACTCTGAGTTTACTTAACCCCTACATAGACTCAGGCTGACATGGAAAGTGCTTTACAGACCCTATCCTGTTCAGTGTATACTCTTGAAGCCCGGAAGCAGTTATATGTGTGTTATATAGCAGTGATTCCCAGGAGGGGGGGGGGGGGTGGCAGTGGCCTACCGTGCTCCAGTGTAGCGCTGCCATTGCATTTAATTCAACAGTGCAGAAATACTGAGGTTCATGTTTTGATGATTTCATGCATGAATTAATTTATACTTCTTAAACTACTATGCAGTATATAATGGGGTAAGTAATGTGTGTATGCACAAAATGTAAGTTTGCTGGGTATTAATATACCACTTCCATAGATGTGTATCACTTCATTGTTTGGTTTTCCCACACAGCATCTGTCGAAGTAATTGCCATTGTAAAAGCCAGTGAGGATACATTCTGTGCTTTTGTTTCTTGCTCAAGCTCCCTTCTTTTAAGAAAAGAAAAACGTGACGCACATGAGAAACTAGCAGAACAATTCTGTTCTTTAAACAAAGGTTTCTCCCATGAACACAGAATATAAAACCATTTCATCATCATCTAATGTACAGGTTTAAACAGTTCAGACAAGAAAGCCGCTTGCTAAATGACTATAATACAATCCCTGAATCTGGATTTAAATCCACTAATGCAGAAGCCTACAGATGGAGGAGTCATTTATTTGAAATTACGTTCATTTTACCAGCAGATTTTTTTTTTCATTTTGTTTATTTAATGGCAGTGGAACGTCCCAGTTGGCGGACTCATATGCTTGGATGATAACATGCAGTTTCATTTGCATACAATTTTACAAAAATGATAAACACTTTAATGGAAATGCAAGTTTCTTTTCAGTAAAGATCTTTTAATCATTGGAGTCCTAGAAACGTGATTGGTTATGAATTGTGTGCCCATTTTTCATTCCCTGCACAAGCTATATTCATTGTAAGTGCTTTAGTGCCGTTCAGCTTTGCTTTATTATTAACTCCAAAACAATTTGTGCTGCCATCTGTGTCCAGTGGGCTGAATTTGAATGTATATATTTTTTTTTAGTCTATTATAACTAAAACTACTTCTTTAGTAGTTCTTCTATTTTAAGAAAGTTTTTTTTTGTTTGTTTGTTTGTTTGTTTACACATTCATCTCTACTATGGAATAGATTTTGCCAAGTTGCAGGGAACAGTGTAAAGTGATGACAGGGCACAAAAACATACATTTAAGTTTAGCTCAACTTGCTGGAGAGATTAGCATAAATTAACCTAGCATAACTTAAAGAGACACTGAAGCGAAAAAAAAATATATGATATAATGAATTGGTTGTGTACTATGAATAATTACTAGAAGATTAGCAGCAAAGAAAATATTCTCATATTTTTATTTTCAGGTATATAGTGTTTTTTCTAACATTGCATCATTCTATAATATGTGCAGATTACACAACACTCAGCATTCAAAATGAGTCTTTCAGAGCAGTCTGTGAACTAATGAACTCTCCTCTAGCAGAGGAAAAGTAAACAGTTCAATTACAGTTGAGATAATAAAAGTCAGATAACAGCCCTCTCCACCACTAAGTTAGTCGGAGAGCTTAATAGCTTTTTTGCATAGAGATAACAACTGGAGTTTCTCAACTCTTCCTGTACTGGAAACAATTAGACTGATGTATCTGATCTTAATGGTTTTTTTCTTAGCTGTACTACACATACAAATCATAATATCATCATTTTTTTTTTCGCTTCAGTGTCTCTTTAACACTTAATGGCACATATGCAATTAACTTTTTCTCCTGAGTTTTCTCCTAGGTGATAAGTTATTTAAAATAGAAGATGAAAAATGATATCCCAGGAGAAAACTAAGGAGAAAAGGTTAATTGCATATGGGCCAACATCTGTTGGATTACCACTGCAAGCAATTGGCCATTCTTAAAAAAAAACAAAAAAACAAAAACAACACAAAAGGACAAACAAACCTATAAGTAATAATTATGTAGCAATAGTCATGCTATAACGCTAGGTTTTAATGACTGGTGGACCAAATTTAAGTCTGAAATCAACTCCCAGTTCAAGTGAAAAAGGAATGGAGACCATAGTATACCATAAGCGCATCACAAAACCAGAAAGCAAAAAAAAAAACCCGCCTGCCTATAATGACCCTGTTCTGGTGCATGCCCATGGCAGCAAAACTAATAGGAACACAGATATAAATTTGAAATGTTCACTAGTTCTTTCCAAACATTACTGCAGACATGGTTTCATTAATCAGCAGTATTCATACTAAATTACAGTTTAAAGGACAGTTCAGCTTTCCTTCTCTCGCCCCTCAGCATCAATATGGTCTAGCTAGTGTGCTATCCTCCTATCCCCCACACATTACACAGAGCAGCCAGTCACAGCAAAGCAGAATTACCTGCGGGATCTTTTTCTGCTTGCACACTGTGCATCTCCTACTACAGACAGACTCTTCTTGCCATAGGCTCCAGATGTCACATAACATGGAGAGCCTAAGGAGAGATGCTGCCACACAGTGGTGGGAGAGATGGAGCGCAGGCAGAGTAGAGGACCCGGCAGGTTATTCTGCTTCACTGCAGAAATAACCTGCCGGGAAAAAACACACTAGCCACACTAGACTGATTCGGGGGGGGTTAAACTGTCATTTGAACTGTAATTTACCATGAGTACTGGTGATCAATGAAACACATCTGCAGTAATGTTTCACTTATAATGTATGAACAGTATTAGCAAGGGGGAAGGGAAGGTAGACAGCTGCACATTAGGCGATTGCCGTGTGTGTATATGGTAGACGTTGACACAATACATGGTTTGCTTATCTGTGAGGGGGAGTGAAAAAATAACACACTGCTACAGTACATTTTCATGGGAGAGGGGAAAGTACACACCTTAAGTTGAGAGTTATGGCAGTAATGGTGGGCACACAAAACATGGACACTTTGAGGTGCACTCACTTTTGCTGTCACTGGTTTAGATATTAATGGCTGTTTGTTGAGTTATTGTGTGGGACAACACATTTACACATACAAGCTGTACAGTGACTACTTTACTTTGTTTCAATGTGTCATATCGTCTGTGTCGTCCCATGAAAAGATATAATAAAATATTTACAAAAATGTGAGAGGTGTACTCATTTTCATGAGATAATTTAAGTAGTAGGCAGTACATTTGTCATCAGCTTGTTTGCATTTGTTCTGTTTACTTGCATTTTTTTTTGTATACAGTAACTTGGAAGAAAATATTCAGTTTACATCTGTAAATATACCTAAAGAAGGGGACTACTTATCTGAAAGATCGCATTGTTAAACTTTTTTTTATTTAGCCCTCACTGAAAAAGAGGGTCAGTGAGATGCAAATAATTCCAATTTGAGGCAGTATTATGCAAATTTTGAATGCAAATGTATGTAATTAAAAATTGGGCCAATCAAATGCCTCTGCCTCCTCTTTAATTATTTAGTCGACTCTGACTCTTTGTGACTATATATACAGTACTTTTGATTGGCTGTAAGTCACTGTGTCTTTCAGCTGTTACATAGGCATGGTCAAAGCTTCATATATGCTGTCTATCCATCTTAGCCTCTTACATCATCTTCTTCTTTTGCCCTCAATGTTTCCAAGCATCAAAGATTGATCCAGAGAATCTGGTCCTCTCATTCTGGGAGCTTGGTTTAATTTGATTATTTGGTCAATTGTCAAACTGCATACATTGGCATGAAAAATAATCTTACATCAATGCGGAATTATTTGCTACTCATTGACCATTGCTATTCACAAGATGTCATTTTACTATATTTTGTTTTTTCTACATACAGTGGTTCAGGGAGAATAGTTCATAATAAAGACTATTGTATTTCATTGAATGCATCCAAAACCTTGAGTTTTGCTTTAACAGCTCTACAGTCACCTCACAAATTATTGTTATTTTAATCCACCTTGCAGAAGACATTTGTGAAATGACTCTTATTTTTAAGTCTACAGTAATACCAAGGTGGTTCAAAAGGAGAAGTGAGGATATATAATATCGCTCCCATTGTTTGTGAATTGACCTACATAGGCTTATCTAAATTGAACCAAAAGCTGGTTGTCTTCTTTTTATTAATTCAAATATTTATATATGTGTTTATAATGTTGATAATGTTTTTGTATATAAGGTCCATTGAGAATGCGATGGTGTGATTAATTGAATGGATAAAATGTGAACTTTATCTTTTTTATTTTATATTTTCACAGAACAATAAAATGCAGCGAATAGAGTCCCCAGAGTGTTTACCCTTGAATTGTCCACAATCACAGCAAATAGAATTACAGAACAGCTGCTGTAAAGTTTGCAAAGGTATGTTGAGACTGCTAAAGTAAGGTAAGGGGGACAAGAGAAGAATGTAAACCATTGTGAGGTGATTTTAAAGAGTTTTTACAGCAGTTCACCACTTAATGACCCAGCCTTTACCCCCCCCTTAAGGACCAGCGCTGATTACTGAGATCTGTGCTGGGTGGGCTCTACAGCCTCCAGCACAGATCAAACACCAGGCAGAGCGACCAGATCGCCCCCCTTTTTCCCCCACTAGGGGGATGATGTGCTGGGGGGGTCTAATCGCTCCTGCCTGCGTGTGGTTGGCGGGGGGGGGCACCTCAAAGCCCCCTCCACCGCAGGATTCCCCCTCTCCCTCTCCTCCCTCCCTTCCCCGGAGACCGGAGGCTGCACAGGAACGGATCTGTCCTGTGCAGCCTCTAACAGGCTCCTGCCTGTCATGTGACAGCGATCCTCGGCCGCTGATTGGCCAGGGATCGCTGATCTGGTACAACGCTGCTACTGTTAGCAGCGTTGTACAAATGTAAACAAAGCGGATTATTTCCGCTTGTGTTTACATTTAGCCTGCGAGCCACGATCGGCGGCCCGCAGGCTATTCACGGAGCCGCCCGCCGTGAATTGACAGGAAGCAGCCGCTCGCGCGAGCGAGCATCTGTTTCCTGATTAATTAGCCTGCAGCCGGTGACGCAGATGTGCATCGCTGGTCCTGCAGCTGCCACTTTGCCGACGCACGTTATGAGTGCGCGGTCGGCAAGTGGTTAAAGATTTTCTCCAGTCAGGAACCTGTGTCAGGTTTTTCCTACATCCGTATCCCCACTAGGGAGAGTGCCATTCATTTCCTAAGGGCCTGTTTCCACTACACGCAGATTCTGCATGGAGAAAACTGACTCCAATAAATGCCTATGGGAAATCTGCATCAGAAAAATCGCGTTCAGTGGAAACAGGCCCATAGGCATTCATTGGAGTCAGTTTTCTGCATGCAGAATCTGCGTGTAGTGGAAACAGGCCCTAACTCTGTGATAGCCCAATTGCCTTTCTCTCTTTACAGAAAGTTTTTGTTTCTTCTGTCTGTGTCTCTGCTTTTACCCTTTCCTGTTTTTATGACAAGCAGAACAGCAAACAGCAATAAAAGTCTAAAAGAGATTCTAATTATTTTTTATTTTAAACAAAACCAAAATAAAAGTTTTAGCTGTAGATGCCAGTATTACTGCACTTAATGTTAACATGATCTCTGGATGTCTTTTTTTTTTTTTTTTAATTAAATGCATTTGTAAAATGTTCAGAAGCATGATTAGCTACACTTCTTTACTTTCTCTGTCTCATTCCTTGGATATTCCCATTTCCTGTCTGTACACTGGCAGAAAGTCTACAGGGAGGAAGTGGAAATATCTGAGGAATGGTACTTAGACTGCATAGATAGAGGTAGGCTTATATATTCCATTTGGAGCACTTTATGTTATTTTTCTTCAGTGACTAACTGATATTGCACAGGCAAAATGTGCTTAGGTCAGGCCAAATTAATGAAGATCAGCCTGTTTTTTTTTCCTTTTGTTGACAGTGATCAAACTATAAAAAATGGCACATTGGGTCCCTAGAGTTATATTAGCCTGTGTCCGTCAGGCATAGATGCTAGTGGTCAGGAGGGAGAGACTTGGTGAGCATGATAGTCTGTCTCAGCTTTAAAGGAAATATAAAGCAAATTGTGCTGCCCCATGATATACTTACCCGGGGCTTCCTTCAGCCCCTTGAAGCCGACATGTCCCACGCAAGATCTCCGCTCACAGCTGCCGGCCCGGGGTTCCTGCCGGAGCAGAGGCTGATCTCGAGGTCGTCCTTACTGCGACAGCGTAAAGCGCCGCTGTCAATCAAGTCCAAGGTGTACTGCGCAGGTGCAGAACTACTGAGTCTGCGCAGTACACTGTGGACAACGTGGAATAGATTGACAGCGACGCTCTCACAGGCGCAGTAGAGGAGGTCGGCCTCTGCACCAGTGGGAACCCCGGGTCGGCAGCTGGGGGTGGAGATGCTGCGTGGGACATGTTAGCTACAAGGGGCTGGAGGAAGCCCTGGGTAAGTATATCATGGGGCAGCACAATTTGCTTTATGTTTCCTTTAATTATGATCAACCCATGTTTTTAGAAGTGTGGAGGGCAGTGTGGTAGACAACAAGCTCTTCCACACTGTGTTCACTAATGGGCAAAGGATTTTTGGATGCTTTCTTACTAAGCTGAGTATACAGTAATAAAGGGGCGAGGATTCTCTAACATGATACAAGAACTATCAGAATAGCACCTTTTCTATGGCTAATGAGTGCAGAGTTCCTCTAACTATTCCCTTGCCCCTTACTGGGATTGCTGTGAGCCACTCAGTCATCACAGGGTGTAAGATAAGGACGTGCCATTTGGTACTAAGCAGATTAAAGAAATACAGTATATTAACTAATGTCAAGTATTCCCACTTTACTAACACCAACAACTACCAGAGGTAAAAAGCTAATATGCTACATAAAGCTGTGCACCACTGATATGCTTTATTTTTCAGTACTGTTCTATTAAGTAATTCATGCATAATTCAGTACTATCTGTCTATATGCGTACCTGCCCATATTTTATTACGGATTTGGCTGTTGCAGTCTGAATATTTTAAAGTGCTCAGCAGCCAAATTATTAATCTGTATTGCTGACAGTGTTTCCTTTTTTGCTTTTATGGTTATGTGGGGAAAAAATTGTACAGCAGCACTAATCTGATACAAATCCTCTCATAACCAGAATCCATCACACAGAACATTGCGGAACGCTAGTCAGTATCTATTTATTGTCATTAGTCACATTATATAGTAATATCACTGTGGAAATATGTTATTTCATTACCAGTTGGGGTAGTACAGTAAAAATAATTAACCATGATATCAGGAGAGTGACAGTATTAGAGACTATTGTAAGGATTTTATGGTTATCTAGTGTTGAATTGAGCGAAGGTGTCGCTCAACCTCCTTCAATTATTTGTCAGTGGAGGGTAGATAACCTAGCAGGCCCGAGTCAGGACAGCTATGATCCAGCGCTTGAGTGTGTATGGTGGGCCACTAGGGGGGAAACAGAGAGGGGGTCACATGACCCTCAAGGTTCTACAGGGAAAGTGTGGAATAACGTACAGAAGGGGCATACTTCACCTATCTGTGAAGTAGAAGAGGTGACAGACTGAGGGCCAAAACTAAAATTTCCTTGTTAAAGCCTCAAGCTTACATAAGTTTAATTCCTGCATTGATGGATATGTACTAATTGTTAAGTGAGCATCCATCTATTTTTCTCTCTCTCTTGCTAACAGTTCTACTGAAAAGTAATGGATAGTGAATAAGAAAATCCATACATAGCTGATAACCGAATACAGATTATCTCTGCTACATTGATGACCTAACTTAAAGGACCACAATGTCTAAAAATTGTAACATTTAAAATAAATCTATACAAGATGTACATTTGTCCTACAGGAAAAGGCACAATAAATTTATTTTTTTCCTATGTTGCTGTCCCTTACAGTAGGTAGTACAAATCTAACTGGTTGGACTAGTCCACCTCCTTATTGGGGTTCTCGGGGTTGCTGAACAGCAGTCTTAGTCCAAGTGCCAAAATAGCATGTAAATGAGTAGGTTGTTGGGCCGGAAACAGTAAATTCGGGCGCCTGAGGCTAGTGGACAAATCGGGCGCCGCCATTCACTCCTATAATAAATATCGTTTAATGGGCGCCCGATAGGAAAAAAGGGCGCCGGTGAAAAATAACGTTTTAAAAGCGGCGCCCGGAGACTTAATGTTTTATTACTGCTTCACATGATTACACATTATTTAATGATTTATACATTTTTAAATATTATTTTTAAACGAAAAACAGTACAATATTTTTTTTCAAACATTATTTTTAAACGAAAAACAGTACATTTTTTTTTTTACATTATTTTTAAACGAAAAAACCAACAGGGGGGTCTTAGGTTTAGGCACCAACAGGGGGGTCTTAGGTTTAGGCACCAACAGGGGGGGTCTTAGGTTTAGGCACCAACAGGGGGTCTTAGGTTTAGGCACCAAAAGGGGGGTCTTAGGTTTAGGCACCAACAGGGGGGTCTTAGGTTTAGGCACCAACAGGGGGGTCTTAGGTTTAGGCACCAACAGGGGGGTCTTAGGTTTAGGCACTAACAGGGGGGTCTAGGGGTTAGGGGTAGGTACAGGGAGGGTTACTTAGGCACCAACAGGGGGGGTCTTAGGTTTAGGCATCAACAGGGGGGTCTAGGGGTTAGGGGTAGGTACAGGGAGGGTTACTTAGTAATTATTTTTTTTTAACATTATTATACGTTTCAGTATTTAAACGAAAGATTAACATTTTTACAATTGCCGATTTAATGCACATTATTTAATGATTTATAACTTTAAAAAACATTAATTTTAAACGAAATACAGTACAATACATTTTTAAACGTTATCCATGCTTATCGTTAAAAACCCGGCGCCCTTTTTTCCCAGCGCCCCTTTTTAACGTACGCTGTTGGGCCACCATCTTTGTATGTCTCTTTTCCAGGGTGTGTTTTGTAAATAATAAAGGAAATACTGAGAACCCCCCATTTAAAGGTAACCTAAACTGAGAAGGATAAGGATTTTTCCTTTTAAAATAATACCAGTTGCCTGACTCCTGCTGATCCTGTGTCTCTAATACTTTTCAATTTTTGTGGTGCTTTAGGGCATTTTTACATGTGAATGTGTTCTACTTAATTTAAAAGGTATGCTATCCCTCTATTCCATACTAAAGACTCCAATTTCTACTGACTTTTGACTGCTTTAGAAAGGTTTACGACATTCTGTAACCAAAATGTTTTATTTGTAGGTTATGACTTCTGCTCAGAAGGACATAACTGCGTGGAATACTCAGTCTGCAAAAATCTAGATGATAAAGGTGTCTGCATTTGCCGAGATGGTTTCCGGGCCCTTAGAGAAGATAATGCCTACTGTGAAGGTACGATTGTTAACCTATGGTAACTAACACATTTAAAGGACAACTGTAACAAAAGGGATATGGAGACTGCCACATTTATTTCCTTTTAAGCAATACCAGTTGCCTGTCTATCCTGCTGATCCTTTGCCTCTAAAACTTTTAGCTATAGACCCTGAACAAGCATACAGCATAACAGGTGTTTATTGTGAAATCTGACAAGATTATTTGAATGCTTGTTTCTGGTGTGATTCAGACACTACCACAGCCAAATAGACCAGCAGGGCTGCCAGGCAACTGGGATTGTTTAAAAAGAAATAAATATGGCAGCCTCCATATCTCTCTCTTATTACAGTTGTCCTTTAAGCCTTTTGCATCAAAAGTTCTCACTCCCATTTTTTACCTCAAATGGCCAAGTCAATTTATCACATTTTTGATGAAAGCAGAGAGCCTACAGAACAAAAGTATAATATTGCCAATTTAGTACTGCATATCCCATGATCATTGTGCTGGTGATTATCAGTATAAGATTTGTATTAAATAAACTCAAAAATCAAAATTAAACGTATTAAGTAAAAGTCACAGAAGGTAAGGTGGGGGAAGCAGGTTTGCCGATATTGGCGCTTGACATGCAGCTGATTGCGCCAATCAACGTGTGGTGATCAGGTCCTAGAATGCCACTGGACCGGACGGGGCTCAGGGCAGGACAAGTGGTGCAGGCGTTCGATACGAGGAGTGAACGTAAGATACCAGCGCATGCTACATTGCACTACTGCAGCATAGCTTGCGTTGTTTGCGCTCCTCTCATTAAGTTGCACTGCTTTAGTAGTGCAGCTTGATTAATCAAGCCTATTGGTTGTTAATATGTGGTATCTTCCACCATTATGACACAGCACAATTTTCCTTAGGCTGACAACAATTAACTATTATTATTACTTTCATTAATGGAACATCATTGACCTACACTTTTAAATAAAGGACATTGACTATAAATGCTAATTTAATTGTGTTTTATTAATAATTTAATAGAGGATGCTTGTTCAAAATGTTTACTTTTTGTACATTGTAAGCCAATTGTAAGGGTGTATTACCCAATTCAAATTATGCTAAGTGGTAAAGAAATAAAGTGATCGCTAATCATATTTGGTCTCCATGAGAACAATATCTCATCAGTCACTAGAATGCATAACCACAACTGTTTGTTCCCCATCTCTCATCTCTTTGTTTTTTTATTTGCCATGTTCACACTTTATTTAACCACTTTACGACCAGCTAACGGCAGCTGGTCGTTTGTGGTTTTATATGAAAACGTTCCATGTCAGTTCACGGAGGGTGTGGAGGGTGTCTCCGTGAATAGCCTGCAAGCCTCCGATCGCGGCTCGCAGGCTAATTGTAAACATGCGGGGAAGAAATCCCCGCTGTTTACATCAATACGGCGCTGCTGCGTAACAGCACCATAAAGGAGATCGGCGGTTCCCGGCCTCTGATTGGCCGGGGATCGCCGGCGTGTGATAGGCTGAAGCCCATCAGAGGCGGCGCAGGACGCATCGCCGTCCTGTGCCGCCCGGGGAGAGAACGGTAGGGAGGAAAGGAGAGGGAAGGAGAGGGAGGCCACACGGAGCGGCGGCGATTAGACCCCCCCAGCAGGTCATCCCCCTAGTGGGGAAAAAAGGGGGAGGGGGAGTCTGATTCTGATCGCCCTGCCTTGCACACGATCTGTGCTGCGGACTGGAGAGCCCACGCAGCACAGATCAGAGAGAACAGCCCCGGTCCTTAAGTGGTTAAATGGAAGCCTATTTTTTAATGTTTAATGCTAAATGCTATGCTTTTAATAGAATAAAAGATAACAAATAGATGCAGTAAGGGCTTGTTCACACTAAGGGAGCTTTCGGGATTTTATAAGCGCCTGTGATTTTGAAAATTGCCCTAAAAGCACTTGTGCAATGATTCCCTATGAGAGCGTTTACATCTGAGCGGTTCAATTACGATCCGCTAACCAAAGTGCTGCCTGTACCATTTTTGGGGCAATTTTCCTCAATGGAAGGTATAGGGAAATTGCATAGTGATTTCCCCAGCGCTTTTAAGAATAAATACATTGGGCTTGATTCACAAAGCCGTGCTAACGCTTAGCACGATCGTGCTATGCAATTAGCACCCAATGTGATGCCCGTGAAGGTTCACACCTTGTAAAGATTTACGTGTGCATGCAAATGCGGCAAAGTGCGCGCATTACCGCGCGAACACATTCTGTAGTGCACGCACGTAAAGCTTTACGCGTGTAAACCTTCATGCGCATCACATTGTGTGCTAAATGCATAGCACGGTCGTGCTTTGCGTTAGCACGGCTTTGTGAATCAAGCCCATTGTATTTATTCTTTTGTGGGTCAAAGCGTTCACTTCCTGACTTGCATCAGAAAGTGAAAAAAACAAATCGCTCTGCAAAAACGCTTAGAAAAGCGCTTTACAAAAAAACGCAACGCGCAGGTAACTGCCGGGAGGCGCTAAAAATAATTGCGCACAAAATCGCAAAACACTGGCGTTGGCGTTTGCGATTTTAGATGTGAATAATGCAAGTCCAAGGATATTCTAAGAAGTATTATTTGAATGTCAACGCAGAATGAGTAAGTGAAATGAAGAACTAAGTGGGTATAAAAGCAAGTTCCTGATATTTCAAGTTTATAAGTGCCAGTAAACTCCTACCAAAGTAAGCAATGTCACAGCAATAAAAACTAGTCAGGGATTCTGTTATATTCAGGTGGATGTTGACCCTTCCACTGGCAGAAGGAGTGTTGCCCAGGCGTGGAGTCTAAGTGACCACAGGTGTTCACCACACCTCCCATGAGCAACGATGGACTTAGCTGCCTGGTGCCCACCAGGTCACCCCTGGGATAGCTCCAGCTAGTGGTCGGGAGAACAAGACACCTCAATGTGGAATTTCAGGCCCAGCCAATGACCGCAGAGATTGGTGTTTAAAAGGATACTGTAGAGGGTCGGGGGAAAATGAGTTGAACTTACCTGGGGCTTCTAATGGTCCCCCGCAGACATCCTGTGCCCGCGCAGCCACTCACCGATGCTCCGGCCCCGCCTCTGGCTCACTTCTGGAATTTCAGACTTTAAAGTCTGAAAACCACTGCGCTTGCGTTGCCGTGTCCTCGCTCCCCCTGATGTCACCAGGAATGTACAGCGCATGCACAGACCATACTGGGCAGGCGCAGTACCTTCCTGGTGACATCAGCTGCAGTTAGGACACGGCAACGTCTTTAAAGTCTGAAATTCCAGAAGTGAACCAGAGGCGGGGCCAGAGCATTGGGGAGTGGCTGCATGGGCACAGGATGTCTGTGGGGGACCATTAGAAGCACCAGGTAACTTTAACTCATTTTCCCCCGACCCCCCTACAGTATCCCTTTAAGCAGATGGCAGTCAAGAGTAGTCGGTATCCAGGCTAAGGTCGAGGCAGGCAAGAGTAGTCGGTAGCCTTATCAAAGTTAACATGCCTTATCAGAGTAGCATACAAACCCGCAGGGGCTCAGGGCAGGATGAGTGGAGCTCTCGTCATTGCCAATGAGCAGGCATAAGTTTGTAGTGCTCACTATGCTACTCTGATAAGGCGTGTTAACTTTGATAAGGCATGCTATTTGTCTTAGTGAATCAAGCCCATGGTGTTTAGAAAATTCATGCAGAAAGACACGTGCAGAAAACTGAAAGACCAGTGTGTCCCCTACCTTACACTTCATTTTCTCATCATGGCTAAAGTATAGTGATGCAGCTGACCAAATCAACCAATCAATTTTCAGCTGTAGACAGGGGCGTAACAATATACCCTGCAAGGGATGCAGCCTCAGGAAAGCCCAGAAGCCTCAGGGGGCCCCATAGGGTGAGATGTTTCTTTTCCCCTTATCTGGGAGACTGACAACTAATGGCACGGAGAGAAAAACTTTCTGCTCTCTACACAATTGTTCTAATGACTTCATCTGCTTAGCCACTGATAAGAAATCATACAAAGTTTTGTAGCCAAAGATTTGTAGACAGTCCCTATTCAGTATGCAGCAGGCTCTTGTGTACACTGCCCTCCCCCAGCCTCTCCTTCCCCATTCCTGTGTGCTGTAGTGATGCTGCTAGAAAAATCTGCAGAGCTAGGTTTGCCCCCAACCTCTCTACCGCTCCTAAAGTGCTCTTTATTGTAGTGATGTGGGAGAACTCTGCAGAGGCAGTTCTGCTCCATCAGAGATGGACAGAGTGAGTGTAATAAGAAGCTGAGGCTGGGAGCACTCTCATCTGTCCGTTTTCTGTATGCGTTTTTTGCACAACCATTTGTGTCTGTATGAGTGAAAACATGCATGTTTTATCACAGAAGAATATAAATAGAATTGATAGAGAAAATGCATGCAGTGCTTCACTGCCATCTATTTTTATCTATCTGCATGGGAAAAACACATTCAAGTGTGCATTAGCCAATTGAATAACTTTGGTTCTCAGCTTACCTGTGCAGAAAGCGATGGGGGAGGGGGCCCCATCCAAAATGTCGCAGGGGGACCCAGTGATTTCTAGTTAAGCCCCTGGCTGTAGAATGTTTGGTAAAACTGAGTTTTAGACCATTGCAGAGAGAATACACTGGCCTGTATATGTAATAGAGGTCAAGCGTTCACAGGTAGTAAATACAGTTATAAATTAGAGAACTTCTCCATTATGCATGGTGGAAATTACAGCGATCCTGCTAGCCAAGTTGGTAAACAATGAACTGAATCTAAGTTACTCTGATTGATACATCTCTCACAGCTGAAAAATGAGACTGACAATTGTAATCTCATCTGTGCTTGTGCTCTAAACATATATTCCAGTAATAGTCGAAAACAAATATACAAGATTAAATGTAATGAAATATGACTTGACAGCAGCAGTTTAATATGATTCACAAGTTGTGCAGTTGCTGAGCAATTGAACGGAGGTGACTGAATGAATTACGCCATAAAAGCTTAAAAATTCTACATCACACTGTAAGCATCAAGTGACCTGCACAGCTATTAGACCAGCATGCATCCCGCTGTGATCGCTGCAGTCTCCCGGATAACATTATTTGTAGCTCTGTGGTCTGTAATTTATATTGCATTTGATTATGATGAGCTCAATTATTTCTTCAAGTGAGTGACACGTTCTAAGCTGTAAAGTTTATTGCTGTAGCCATACAGCTACATGGAGATACCATCAAAGGTGCACCTGATTTGGGCAATAAAGAAAAATGTTGTCCCCAGTTTTGAATTATTATGGCCTTGATTTTTTTCAGTAATTTAACAGTTAGAAAATAGGTGTCTTTGTATAGTTAAACAACTGTGTCTTTCCTTTTAAGGACACCTGAACTCATTGGATTGGTTAGCGGGAATTCATCTGTTAATGAGTATGACCGATCGTTTCCAATTGATTACCATGGTTATGAGAAACAATCAATTGCCCGGGGATTGTACCATTAGCGGCCACATTAATAATTTTTGCCATAAGCCCTGAACATGCATGCAGACCAGGTGCTTTCATGCAAGTCTGACTGAATTCCCTGCTTGCTTGTTTCATGTGTACGATTCAGACACTACTGCAGCCAAAGATCAGCAGGATAGCCAGGCAGCTGGTATTGTTTAAAAGGATGCCAGCCACCATATCCCTCTCAGCTCAGGTGTACTTTAACCATGTTCATCCAATGTTGCCAATACCTGCATCCCTAAAGTAACATTTTCCAAGCAGTATATGACTTCATTGACTCTGTATGCAAACAATATATTGTCTTTAGTGCACTGTAAAATGCTGCCATTCAAAGTCCATGAGCAATTCACACTACATCAGTTGTACTGAGATGTGACAGATTCTGTTGTTACGATGCAGAACATACAGTGCGTTGCTAAAATCACACATTGACACGTCATTCAAGGTGCACATTGGTCAGTTGCTTCTTTACATGCATTACATTTCATGCTACCGCAAATGTTGTTTTTGGCTGGGTTATGTGCACGTTCTAATGCAATGCCCCAGTGTCAAACTAGCCTTTACTCTTTTGCTCACAAGTATTTGTTATATTTTTCTTAAATGTAAATTACACACATAAAACGTAATCTGTTTCAGTAAGCCAGTACACTGCTACTGCCTATAGAGCGCATCCTAGTGGCTACAGCTCTGACGCTTTGAGTCTACCAGGAGAAAAGTGCGATAAAAATGTTTTTGTTTTTTAAATCCCCCCCATCTCAGGTGCACTTTAAAGGGACCCAAGCACCTGTATACTTAAAAGTATAAAATTAATCTCCGCATACGGGAGGTCTGAGATAGAGTGTGCCGTTGGAGGGGTGGTGGTGGTAGGCATTACTTGGCTACCATGATAGGGGTGTGCCATCTTCCCCAAGGAGCGACAGCAGAGACTGCAGCTTCAAGCATCCAGCGGTGTTGCAGACTCCCAGCCACTGTAATGCATGCTGGGAGATATAGTCCGCTGCATGGCAGGAGATGTAGTTTATTGATGTATGTGTATCCATATTGACAAAGCCAGATCAACCGAACATGCAGACAGCCAGATTCAGACTCGTGGTCCTCCTCAATGCATGGCAGGGATTGATAGGGCTAAGGTGGCCACTAATGATACAATCTTTTCCATCCAATTCTACCAAATCTATGTAGTATAAGGGTAAACTGAGTTAATATATAGAATGCATAATTTAGGCAGTTACCTTATACTACATAGAAATGGTAAGATTGGATGAAAAAGATTGTATCGTTAGTGGTCAGCTTAATCCTGTTGGCACTACACAGTTTGGTACAGTTCAGCAAGGCACTCAGACCGGGTAAAAAAAAATAGAAATAAAAAAAATGAGGCTACATTTCGGGACCTATTTTAGATATATATATTTTACACACATAAACTCCTTAAAAATCAACAAAAGAGGTATTGATTCATACAAATTTTTATCCCATTCTTCAGTTAAAACACCCTCCGCCATGGCGGCGGAAATAGACTTCTTACTTGAATCTCTAATAACGACCAAAATGCTGAATGATGCTGATTTCTGGGGATTGTGGTGGCCAGATGAGATGCTCAACTTCATTAGAATGTAGATTGTGCTATTCTTTAACAATTCTAGCTGTATGGATTGGGGCATTATAATCTTGAAAGATGGCATTCCCCTCCGGTAACAGTTCTTGAACCATATGATGAACTTGGTCGGCCAGAATTCCTAAATAGCCTGGGCTGTTAATTTTTCCATGAAGGGAAATCATTGGCCTGGTGGATTTCCAAGAAATAGCACCCCAGATCATCACATAACCCCTGCCATGTTTTACGGTTGGGAGAAGGCAGTCTGGATGAAATGCTTCTTTCGGCTGTCTCCAAACGTACTCTCGGCCGGAGGTCGGAAATAAGGTAAACAATGATTCGTCAGAGAAAATCAAATTTTTCCACTTCTCGAGGGACCAATTCTGGTGGTTTCTAAACCACTCTAACCGCTTTGAAACATTTGTCTTTGAGAGCAGAGGTTTTCGAATTGCGGTTCTTCCGTGGAATTTAGATTTGTGCAGCTCCCGACGAAGAGTTTTTGTGGAAATTGGGTTATGTAGGTGTTCATTCAACTCCATAGGAGCCGTGGTTTTGCGAGTTTTTCTAACAATTCGATTTAGAGTCAGCCGGTCTCTCTCAGACAACTTTGACTTTCGGCCACAACTGTGCTTAGTTTAGTACGTTTTTCATTCTCTTTCATATGGCAGGCATTACTTTTGAGACAGTACCTATTGAAATGCCAAGCAGTTTCTGTTACAGTAGCGCCTGCCATACGAGCACCAACAATTTGGCCTCTTTAATAGTCTGAGAGATCTGCCATTTTTATAAATTATAACCAACTTTGTTTTAAATAATAACTGTAAAAAACAATTTTGAATTAAACATATCAAATAACAAAAATAATAACCCCCCCCCCAAAAAAAATAACATATGTCAAGTTTTGATTGCCTAAAACATGTTCAAAGATTATGATGCCAAAATGTTAGGCGTTTCCATTATTTTGTCCAACCCCGGTGTGTGTGTGTGTGTGTATTTCAGGCAATTTTTTATTTTTGAATGTTACAACTCCCTTTAATGTACAGGTGCTCGGTCCCTTTAGAAAGACACCACCTGTTGCTTTTTCCTCACTCCATTCTGTGCTCGCTCTTGTAAACTCTTCTGAGTTGAGATTTCCTAGATCATCTCTTCCCCACTTGAATTATTAATAATGTAGTAATTTCTGTAAAAATCCCACTCCAGCACTATTTCCTGGTGGAAAACATCCATAATTCTTGCGGAGTAAATCAAAATATAAAGCCGTTTTTTCAAAGCAGAGAAAAAAATGTTGCAATAGGAAAAACATGTACTTTTCAAGTTGAATGCGACAAGGTTGTCCTAGAGAAAAATAAACTCAAGCTGATGACAAATTGTCTTTCAACTACAGAAAAGTTGATAAGGATTAAAACAAATGGGTTAGCCTTAGTACGATAAATGTGGAAATGTTGAGAAATAGCATTGTGAAAGCAGTCGTTTTAAGGCAATCTACTTGTTATGTTTACTGTGAAAAGCTATAAATGTCAGAAAGTCAGTCATTCAGAACAAAACAGAACACTTTAAAGTGCAATTGGTAAAAATGTTTTCTTATTGCTGCATGACCCTAGCCATTTGAGTTTATCCATGATATAATGCAATTTTGAAGGTTCAAGGATCTGTAATGGCCAGTCCTCTTTCAAACAATAGGGCTTAGTCACTAAATATTGGTAAATATATGCAAGCAGATGGCAAATGGATTTTACCAGGTGTTATGCAAACTACAACATTTGCTTAACTTGCACTATACAAACTATGCATATGATGCTTTTAAAATGAATATTACAATATTTGCATAATGTGCATTACACACGCAACCTATGAATTATGTGTGTATTGCGAGCTATGCAAACTGTATGTTTTTGATATTTACCTATAAGACAAGTATACATATATTGTGTTCCCCAAGATATGATATCCATTCTTCCCATTATGAATACAAAAGCTTGATTTATGAAGGCTAGCTTCAGCTCTAGAATATAGGTGATTCTGCAAAGAATGCAGAAAACTCATGTCTCCTGCATTGAAGACCCTAAAAGCAAGAAAAGAAGATGGGATAAAGAAGATGAAATCAAATGTAGACTATGCTTTAAAAACTGCCTTGATTTTTTTTTTAATCAAAATGTCAAGATTGATCTGGGATGAATAGGTATAAGTCAGGAAAATACATCTTTATCCATTCTTCCTGTAGCAGGCTAGCAGGCTAGCTGTCTGGCCTGTCCCACCCCCCATTTCATGTCTGAGTTATGGGCTAGTTGCTTTTGAGGGTGTGCTTTTTTCCTTTTTTGTGTGTGTTTGTTTTTTTTATTAGTTTCGTTTTTTTTTCTGCAGTGTGTACTTATGCTACCAGTTACAACAAAAGTTCAGCAGCATGGCAGATGCCTGCCCTCTTTAGAGACTGTGACCAAGAATTGAACTTCATCCCATCAGTAGCTGATACCCCCTTTCCCATGAGAAATCTTTACCTTTTCACAAACAGATCATCAGGGGGGCTCTGCATGGCTGATATTGTGGTGAAACACTTCCCATAGTGGGATGTCAGGACCATGGCCCTAAGGGCTCTTTCACACCAGAGCCCTTTTTACGCGTTTTAACGCAAGGTCTATACTTTGCGTTAACCAAGGTAAAAGGAAAGTCCATAGACTTTCCTTTTACCTTTCACACCCAATGCTGCGTTTCGATACGTTGCGATACGATGCATCCCGGCGCATTTTATCGTCGGGAATCGCCGTTTCCCCTTCGGGCTAATTAACTACTACCGCCGCTACTCAGCGTCGCATCGGAGTTTCCCGACGACACGCCGCAACGCCTGCAGGAGCCGTTCTCCTGCACGTTTCTGATGTGTAACAGGCCTGACCGTTTTCAGTCTGTGAACCTCATTGCATAGTGGGAAATAACAGCTGTGTACAGCTAGGTCCAACTGCCAAAGAAGCGAGCAGCATCTCCTTCCACTGACATCACTTGCCAGCAGTAAAAATGTCACCATGTGGTAAATGTCAGAATGTAAATCAGGGAGAGGAAAGATTTTACATTGGGAAAACACTGACTAAATCATTTATACATAATTATTGTAAAAATGATGCACTTTTTTATTACATTATTTTTACTGGAGTAACTCTTTAAAGGGAACCAGAGAGGAATACAATTTAAAAATAGAAAAAGGCTTTTATACATACCTGGGGCTTCTTCCAGCCCCATAAGCCTGGATCGCTCCCACGCCGCCATCCTCCGCTTCCTGGAACCGCCGGTACCGGGCCCATCACTTCCGGCGGACGCGGCCAATTGTCCGCATCACAGGGGCTCCCTCCATACCCGTATGCATGCGGCTGCGCAGTAAGCAGCATCATGCGTACTTGTATAGAGGGAGCGGCGTGTGATGCGGAAAATCGGCCGCATCCGCTGGCCGACTCGCGGCAATTACGGGACCCGGTACCGGCGGATCCAGGCAGCAGAGGATGGCGGCGTGGGAGCGATCCGTGCATATGGGGTTGGAGGAAGCCCCAGGTATGTATAAAAGCTTTTTTTCCCCACAATCCTTCAGGGCAAAGGTGAGACGTAGCTCCTCCCAGGAACAGGAACAGACAGCACTTCCCCTATAAAAAAGTCACATGGTTAGTCCACCCTCAGTGCTGTTTGTTCCTGCGTCCAGGCAGGTCAGCATCTCCCCTTTGGGTGAAGCCTGTGTGCTGGGCTGCAGGTGGATCTCTCTGGGTGGCTGAGACTGTGGTACTGAGGCAGTCTGGCCATGCGCCCCAGGCTGGAGCTTTCCTGGGGTTTGCCTACCTTTCTCTCCCGCTTCCAGGGAGAGCAAGAGTGGAAGGCGTGGGTTCCCCTTGGCGGCCTTGCGGCGGAGTGAGCAGGACGGAGGTAAGCCGGCGGCCATGTGCAGCGTGGAGCGCATTGCGGCCATTAGGACGCTTGGCTGCGTCCGGATGCGTACTTTCCGGCGGGTATGCCGAAGGTAACAATTTGTACTGCCGGCTCATTACTCTCTCTGCTGCTTCCGGGCCGCCACTCATCCATTCGCGGCAGGCCAGATATGTTTAAAGGGGAAGCTGCGCAGGCCTGTAGCACTGTTGCTCAGAGAGAGTTTGTCCTGCACTGGATGTGTCAGCTGGAAGCATGTCAGACGCTGAGAGGATTGAGAGCAACCAGGCCGCCCAAAAGGTGAGATAATGGTTTCTCTTTCTGGGCTGATTGTACTAAGGCTTCTGCTAAATCTGCTGCTGCTGCTGCAGATAAGCATAGGCATCCTCCTAATGATAAAACATGCCCTTTGTGCAATTTTATGTTGCCCTATGCAAAAACTCTGTCAGTTGTGCATACAGAGGGTTATAGGGGAGGAGCCGGGTCACTCTGTTCAGGATACATTGAATCCTTTAGAGAGATGATTAATGCTTCATTGGAATCAATTAAGTCCTCATTATTGAATGCTAATCCATCCACTTCTCAGGTTGCTGTATCTGGAGTATCTGTGACTGAAGTTGATATTAGTCAGGCTGAGTTTGCAGCTAGTTCTGAGGATTCAGACGCTAGAGAAATAGAATCTGAATCTGTTTCAAAGTTTAAATTTTGTATTGAGGATGTGGTAGCTGTTTTGTCTATTCATAATCAATTATACAAAGCTGAAGGATCCACTTGATTAAAAGGTGGATGTTTATTTGAAAAGGTCTTGGGAGGCTAGTGCGGCTATGTTTAGGCTGGCTTTTACCTCTACATGTGTGGCCACAACTTTGGAGCTGTGGATTAATCAGCTCAAAGCTAACATACTGGCTGGTGCACCTGTTTAGCAATTGTTGAGTTCTATTGCTATTCTCATTTAAACTGCTGCATATTTAGCAGATGCTTCTGCTGAAGCAATTAGGTTTACAGCCAGGTCCATTGCTCTAATGTTTCTCTTAGAGCCTTGTGGCTTAAAATATGGGATGGTAATATCTCATCCAAAAACAGGCTGTGTGGTGTCCCTTTTTTAGGTGAATTGTTGTTTGGTCCAGAGCTGGATTCAGCTTTGGAAAGAACGTCGAATAAAAGGAAAGTTTTGCTTAAGAAACAGACTGTGGTAACACAAAAGGATCCCTCTAAGGATCAAAGTAAAGGCAGGAGGTGGACTTTTGACAAGTCCAGGAAAGGGGGCTTTAAGTCTAAAGCTCCAGAGACCCAGTCAGTATCCCAATGACTCGTGTCAGGCGGTGGGGGGAAGGCTAAGATACTTTCTCTTAGGTGGGCAAAAGTGACAAAAAATCCATTTATTCGCCAGACAATAATGTTTGGTTTCCAAATATTTTTCCCTTCCTCCACCATCAAGATTTGTGATCTCAAAGGCCCTAAGAGATCCCACTCTGGTTCCAGAGATTTTGAGCATATTGCAGAACATGCTAAGACAGAATCATTATTATTATTATTGATTTATAAAGCGCCAACATATTCCGTGGAGCTGTACAAAGTAATGGAATTCATCCTGTGCCAGTAAAAAGAAAAGGAAAAAAAAAAAATTTAAACATTTTATTCAACTATTTTCTAGTAAAAAAGCAGTCGGGCAAGTTTCGCCTGATTCTGAACCTAACAAACCTGAGTCGGTTTATGAAAAATTTTCGGATGGAATCAGTAAGGAAGTTATTGTTTCCAGAGGCCTTTATGGCATCTCTGGATCTAAGAGATGCATATTGGCATGTGCCAATTCACCAATTTTAAGGGTACAATGGTTAATTTGCATATATTCAGCAGTGGTGCCTGGGAGACATCTTGAGCTCACTCCAACCTGAATTATCGCAAATTCTTTCTGTTTTAGAAAAGCAAACTTTTGTTTTTCTTAACATCTTAGTAAGGGGGCTTTTAGGACCATTGTAGTCCCTTACACACCCCAATGAGTTCTGGGTCACCATGAGCTTGCTGGTTAGTCTGTGCCTCTCGGATTTACAAGCCCTACTCCATAGAGCCATATTAATCCATGCCATGCACTGATGAGGATCAAACAATCCGAAACAGTCTGTATGCATGTTGGATTATTATGGCTCTGTACATATTAACAAGCTGACACATCATTGCATTCCAGCGGTTCTGGAGGTGTGTTTAGCTTTTAAGGGTACAATGGTTAATTTGCATATATTCAGCAGTGGTGCCTGGGAGACATCTTGAGCTCACTCCAACCTGAATTATCGCAAATTCTTTCTGTTTTAGGAAAGCAAACTTTTGTTTTTCTTAACATCTTAGTAATGGGGCTTTTAGGACCATTGTAGTCCCTTACACACCCCAATGAGTTCTGGGTCACCATGAGCTTGCTGGTTAGTCTGTGCCAATTCACCAAAAATCACAAAAATTCCTAAGTTTTGCAGTGTGAATAAATGGGATGGTAGAACACTACCAGTTTGTTTGCCTCCTGTTTGGGATCGCTTCTGCCCCAAGAATGTTCACAAAAATTCTAGGCGAAGCATTAATTCCGTTAAGGGAACAATCGATTTTAACCATTCCATATTTAGACGACTTGCTTATTCTAGGAAGTTCAGCAGAACAGCTGAAAAGCCATTTGAATCTGGTATCGGAACATCTCTGATCCCTAGGTTGGATCATCAACCTGGAGAAGTCCTCTCTAATTCCAAGTCAGAGAACTGTTTCTTGGCATGCTAGTGGATTCAGTAAAACAGATGATTTTCCTTCCTCCCGAGAAGATTCTGAAGATAAGTTTGGCAGTGAAATCATTACAAGGGGAAGACAAAGTTTCCATAAGAACGATTTTGACGGTGTTTGGGTTAATGTCATCCAGGATGGTGGCAGTTCCCTGGGCATTAGCGCATATCAGGAAGTTACAGAGGTTCCTCCTAGAAAATTGGGACGGTCGTCCACAAACATTAGATTTCAAAGTCAAAATCCCTCAAACTGTGTGTTGTCTCTGCAATGGTGGTTGGAGGAATCCAACCTTGCGAAGGGCAGGCCTTGGAAGGAGCCTGTAGACAACGTAATGACTACGGATGTAAGCGCCTGGGGTTGGGGAGCTCATATAGCTCACAGAGCCTTTCAGGGGAAATGGACAAAATCGGAGTCTCAAAGGTTATCCAATTGAAGGGAATTAACAGTAGTAAGGCTGGCTTTATTTCAGGCGCAACCGATACTGTTGCAGTCCAAGGTTCTGATCCAGTCGAACAACGTTACGGCAGTAGCGTTTATCAACAAACAGAGAGGCACGCGATCCCTGTTGTTGCAGGAGGAAGCGGAGGACATCTTGTCTTGGGCAGAAAAGAATGTGTCATCCTTGAGAGCTGTTCATCTCAAGGGAACACTCAATATAGAGGCAGACAAACTGAACAGAAGCAGGATTCTGTCATCAGAATGGTCTCTAAACAAGGAGGTGTTTTTGCAGACATCATAAAACGATGGGGAACACCGTCAATCGATCTGTTTGCAACAAGGACAATACCCAGATTCAGACTTTTTTCTCTCTCAATCCAAGAGATCAAGGCCGGGGGGTGAATGTGTTCATTCAAGAGTAGAACTTTCCACTTCTGTATGCATTTCCTCCTCTCAATTTAATTCCGGCGGTCATTAGCAAATGGAGAGGTTGTCAAAATTGGATGATTTTGATAGCACCTTGGTGACCAAGAAAGAGCTGGTTTTCAGCTCTCAGTGGTTAGCATCAGAAGACCCTTGGAGACTTCCTTGCAGGCCGGATCTACTGCTACAAGGGAACCTGTGGCATCCGCATCCAGGCAGATTGAATCTGTTAGTCTGGATCTTGAATTAGCCTTACTCAAAAAGTTGGGAGTATCTGAGAAGGCGGCCTCTACATTGGTTACTAGCTGTAAGGAAGTTACTAGGAGGATCTATCTGAAATACTGGAAGACTTTCCATCTTTGGTTATCTGGCTCTAAGTTTGATAGCTTGTCAGTCCCAGCAGTCCTGGTTTCTCCAGGACGGTTGGGATAAAAATATTTCTGGGAGTACGCTTAAGGTGCAGATTGCTGCCTTTTCTGCTTTTTCAGGTATCCCCTTGTCTTCCTCTCCGATACTGAGATTTCGGAAGGCTCTATCTAGGAAACTGCCAGTTCACAAGCCATACGTTTCTCCTTGGGATTTATCGTTCGTATTAGAGGGGCTGTCCAAAGGTCCTTTTTAGCCGCTAGGGGACAGTTCTTTTAAATTTCTTACATTAAAGACTGTATTTTTAGTAGCCATCACTACAGCCAGAAGGGTTAGTGAGCTACAGGCCTCGTTTATGAAAAGTCCTTATTTTCAGGATAGGTTAGTATTACAGACGGATCCAAAGTTTTGTCCAAATTATGTCTAGGTTTCACAGGTAGCAGGATATTATTTTGCCTACATTCTGTGTGAATCCAAGTTGTGGAAAAGAGAGGATTTTTCACTCATTAGATGTTAGAAGATGTGTTCTGGAATACTTGAACAGAACTGCAGATGTCCGGAAGACAGATTCCTTATCTGTTTTATTTCAGGGAAAACTGTAGGTCAGAGAGCTTCTAAATCTACTATAGCTAATTGGATTAGCTTAGCTATTATAGAAGCTTTCAGAGTTATGGGAAGTGAGGCTCCTGCCTCATTTAAAGATGACTTTTCTAGAGCTAGGGCAGCTTCTTAGGCTAATAATGCAGGGGCTTCGCCTGAGCAAATATGTAAAGCAGCAACGTGGTCAAGTGTTTCTACGTTCATCTGTCATTACCGAATTGATGCAATGTCTGCACACGACCAGGCGGTTGGTAGAAACGTTCTCCAAGCAGTGGTCCCACCCTGAGGTTGTATTACTTGTTAATCGTCTCACCTTTGCCCTGAAGGATTGTGGGGAAAAAGCAGAGTTAGTACCTGCTAATGATGTTTTCAACAATCCTTCAGGGCAACGATCCCACCCGGGTGTTAATTGTCTGTGTCTGATAGTTGCACGGTTATGGGTTAGTGGAATGTTCACCTGTCGGGTACGTGGCTAAGCGCACTGAGGGTGGACTAACCATGTGACTTTTTTATAGGGGAAGTGCTGTCTGTTCCTGTTCCTGGGAGGAGCTACGTCTCACCTTTGCCCTGAAGGATTGTTGAAAACATCGTTAGCAGGTACTAACTCTGCTTTTTAATCATCTCTGGTTCTCTTTAAGCCAATAACATTACTATTACATAAATTAAGGAGCACATTTATTCAAGTGTTAGAAAATTGCTGCATGGAAACAGTGGCTCATGAAAGAGCTAAGCAGCAATACCAAGTGAACTTAGTGGTAATTACTCTCTTGCTATCACAGGTCTTGCGGCTATGTATAGAAAAATGTGATTGGCTTAGGAAGACATTAATAAATGCATTTATATCTATATGATGACAGAAACATAGGATATTTGCTGTGGAGTGATTCAAAGGTAAAGATGAGGAAAATTGTGAACCTGTATAGATAAATTATTATTAATGATTTATAAAGTGCCAACATATTCTGTGGCGCTGTACAAAGTAAGAAACGAACATGGGGTGCATAACAATACAGACAATGGTGTGCCCCAATATACAAAATACATAGGTGGTAGCAAAATACAAAATTGATACAAAATACAGGATTGGTAATGACTGTGATAAAAGTAACACAATGAATATACTGTAGAATAAATTCCAAGACACAAAAGGGGAGAACCCTGCCTTTGCGAGCTTACAATCTAAAGGAATAGAGGTGGGGTAGTATGCAATAAACATATAGGCCTGGTGCACACCAGAGGAGTTTTTCTGAGCGTTTTGAGTTTTTAAATCTGCTGCTAATGTTATCCTATGTGTCTGTGCACACTGGAGCAATGAGGTTTTGTAAAAAAAAACCCATAGCATTACATTGGGAAGAGCTTTTAGAGGTTTCAAAAGCTCTTCCCAATGTAATGCTATGGGTTTTTTTACAAAACCTCATTTCTCCAGTGTGCACAGACACACAGGATTACATTAGCAGCAGATTTAAAAACGCAAAACGCTCAGAAAAACTCCTCTGGTGTGCACCAGGCCATAGAGCAGGGATGTCAAACTGGTCCTACGAGGGCCGAGGTCCTCACACATTTTTGACACTGCTCAAATTAATTGATGGGTCTGAATCAGGAAAGGTGTGGTCCATCAGGTAGAACACATTCCTCTCTTTCTCAATATATCCTAAACACTGGCATGGATCTGGCCCTGCAGGCCTGGAGCTCGACACCTGTGCCATAGAGGCAATGTGTTTAGGATATTTAGTAGGAGTGCAATTTGGTCTTAGGACAAAGGGGGAAGTGGCCTAAGGTAGAGCATATGCTTGTCGGAACAAGTGAGTTTTTAGAGAGCGTTTAAAGGAAACAAAGGTTGGAGAGTGTGTTGTAGGAGGGCATTTCAGAGGAGGGGTGAAGTACGTGCAAAATCTTGTAAACGTAAACATGAGGAGGTAATTCTAGAGGAGGACAACAGAAGGTCGTGAGCAGATCTGAGATTGTGATTGGGTTGGTATCTGGAAATCTGGAAATTAGGCCCATTCACACTTGTAAATCGCAAAATGCTAGTGCTTTTGCTAGTGTTTTGCCCAGGCGATTTTTTTGTGTTGAAGGTGAAAAAAATCGGCATTCACACGTGGCGATTTTTTTCGTGATTGCGTTTAGCGCTTCTATTAGCACTGAAACGCGATTGCCGGGAAATCGTCTGAAAATGGTGCAGGCTACACATTTGCGGTTGGCGATTTGCGTTAATCGCCGGCGATTAACGCAAATCGTCCAAGTGAGAACGCGCCCTATAGGGTATTATTGCACTATTGCTTTAAAAAGCGCTTCAGCGTTTTGCCAAAATCACCGGCAAAATGCTCTAGTGTGAATGGGCCCTTAAGAGTTTGAACTGGATCCCATGGTTTATTGGTAGCCAATGAAGAGCTTGACAGAGAGGTGCAGCAGAGGAAGATCGAGAAGAAAGATGAATTTGACAAGAAGCTGAGTTCAGTACAGATTGGAGCGGTGCTAGTCTGTTAGTTGGTAGTCCACAAAGTAGTATGTTGCAATAGTCCAGACAAGATATTATAAGAGCATGTAATAACATTTTATTTGCTTCTTGAGTGAGAAAAGGTCGGATGCGAGATATGTTTTGGAGTTGGAGATGACAGGAGCTGGTTAGGGAGTGAACGTGAGGAATAAAAGAGAGAGTAGTCAAATATTACCCCTAAGCACCATGCATTGGGAACTGAAGTTATGGGAATGTAACATTTATTGTTATTTCAGGCAGAGTGGTGTACAGAGCCGGTGGAAAAATTAGTTCTTTTTTACTCCTATTAAGTTTTAAGAAGCGAGAGGACATGAAGGAGGATATAGCAGAAAAAGCAGCCAGGAACACGTGTGAGGAGGGAGATTTAAGGTCTGGGGCAGAGAGGTACAGTTGTGGATCATCTGCATATAGGTGGTATTGAAACCCAAATGAGTTTATCAGGTTGCCAAGACAATGCATGTAGATGGAAAAGAGAAGAGGGGCAAGGACAGAGCCTTGAGGAACCCCCACAGACAAAGGGTGAGGAGAAGAGATCTGATCTGAGTAAGAGACCATGAAAGACCTTACAGAGAAATAGGAAGATAACCAGGAAAGAGCGAGGCCTTTTATGCCTACAGATGAAAGTATCTGTAGGAGTAAGGTGTGGTCAACAGTATCAAATGCTGTTGACAGGTCAAGAAAGATGAGTATGGAAAATTGACCTTTGGATTTAGCTGCAAGACGATCATTGCAACTTCAGTGAGAGCTGTTTCTGTGGAGTGGTAAGAGCAAAAGCCAGACTGGAACTAATCAAGCAGGGAGTTAGCAGATAATTAATGGCTTAATTCAGCATGTATATGGTGTTCAAGTAATTCGGATGCAAATGGGAGAAGTGACACTGGGCGGTAGCTGGCGAGTGTGGTAGAATCTAGAGATGTTTTTTTTAAGTAGTAGTGTCACAACAGCCTTTTTGAGTGGGGACTGAAAAATGCAAGAGGGGAGGGGCAGGTTAACCACTTCCCAACTGAGGGGTTTTACCCCTTGACCACCAGAGCAATTTTCACCTTTCAGCGCTCCTTCCATTCATTCGTCTATAACTTTATTATTACTTATCACAATGAAATGAACTATATCTTGTTTTTTTCGCCACCAATTAGGCTTTCTTTAGGTGGGACATTATGCCAAGAATTATTTTATTCTAAATGTGTTTTAATGGGAAAATAGAAAAAAAATGTGGGGAAAAATTTATTATTTTGCAGTTTTCGGCCTTTATAGTTTTCAAATAATGCATGCTACTGTAATTAAAACCCATGAAATTTATTTGCCCATTTGTCTCGGTTATGAAACCATTTAAATTATGTCCCTATCACAATGTTTGGCGCCAATATTTTATTTGGAAATAAAGGTGCATTTTTTTCAGTTTTACGCCCATCCCTAATTACAAGCCCATAGTTTATAAAGTAACAGTGTTATACACTCTTGACATAAATATTTAAAAAGTTCAGTCCCTAAGGTAACTATTTATGTATTTTTTTTATTGTAATTTTTTTTTTATTACAAAAAAAAAATGGGGAGTGTGGGAGGTAAGGAGTTACTTTTTTGGGTAAAACTAATGTAATTGTATGTGAAAAATCCTTTAGGGTGTAGTTTTACTATTTGGCCACAAGATGGCAACAGTAACTTTTTGTTTATTGCGACCTGCAAGCGTCCTTCCGGACGCTTGCAGGAAGTACTAGGAGGCTGTGAGTGTTTTTTTTTCACAATGATCGCACTGCTTATCGGATAAGCAGCGGATCATTGCGGGGCTTAGATCAATGAACAGGAATGGATTTTCCTGTTCATTGATCTCCGGGTGAGCGGCCGGCGGCGTGTTTACTAGCGGGAGTGCGCGCTAGTGCGAGCGGGAGTGCGGTCAGCGGCGGGAGCGCAAAAAGTACGCATTTCTCTGTCCCTGGGGGTGAAAGGATGGAAAAAGGGATGGAGAAATGCGTACAGGCGGGGGTAAAGTGGTTAAATAGCGATATCATGTTAGTACAGGCATGAGAGATGAGGATAGCTGCTGAATAAGATGGGAGGGAATAGGATTCAAAAAAATAGGTGGTTAGATGTGGTTTGGTTATTATAGAGAAGAGAGTTTTCAGATAGTGGAGAGAATGCAGATAGAGAGCAATGAGAGGTGTGGAGGTGGGATTTGAGGGCTGCATGGAAAATCCACTCTGGGATTTTGTCAATTTTATCAGTGAAGTCTGTTGCAAATTCTTTAGCTGATAAGCATGGAGGCAGTGGCGTAGCTAATGAGCTGTGGGCCCCGATGCAAGTTTTACATTGGGGCCCCCCCAAGCACTCTATACATAACAATTGATACGGCGCACCAAAACCTGCCAATGGCAACTACTGTGTCAAAGGTGCAAGAAGGAAATGGGGAACAGTTTGTTAATGATTACCACTATTCAAAGTATCTATAGAAGTGATTATTATGAGCACAGGATCAATAGAGAGCTAATACTGTAGTTGAGGGAGGGTCCTTCGGGGCCCCTCTGGCCCAAGGGCCCCGATGTGGTCGCTACCTCTGCAACCCCTATTGCTACGCCCCTGCATGGAGGAGGAGGTGGTGGAGAACAGAGTTAAAGGTGCTGAACATGTGCTTTGGTTTATGGAAATAGGAGGATATTAGGGATGAAAAAAATAGCACTTTTTTTGCACTTGTCCTCACTTGTGTTACTTTTCAGATATGCAGCGAAGATCAGCAGATGAAGAGTAATTAGTGCAATAGACAAGTTTAGCTATAGCATTTGTGTTTGACTGTACTTGAATGCTGCCCAGGGCCCCATCCTCCTTACAGGCCCAAATCTGGTATTCTGGATGTTACAACAACTTTATGGTCATAGCAGCATTAAAGTGTAAGGGGCCCACAATTATTTTTGCTAAGGGCCCTATTTTACCTAAAACCCAGTGTACTTGCTTTCACGTAATGAGGGATAGTGTGGCAACTCTTTCACTGTCAATCAGGAAAACAGAGACCAAACCCAGGGGCAAACACAGGATTTTTAAGGGGGGGGGGGGGTTCCTGAAAGATCCAGAAGCACGTATGTCCCCGAGTGCTTCTGAATACAGGTGGCTCCATACTGCCTATGCACAAAAGTGCGCTGGCGTATTACGGAGCTGCCTATCTTTGGAAGTACTCAAGGACACGAGTGTTTCTGAGGGCTTCTGGTAGCAGCAAATGTGAACGGGGTACAGCGCTGGAACAACTCCCCAAGAGAGGAACAGGAGATAGACTTAGTTTGGACAATTCAGTGGAATATGCTACATAGTGTCACATAGCGCAAGCGACACCCATATGATGCAGGGATATATGCATCTGCGGAAGATGGCGGCGCTATATAAATACTAAATAATAATATTTTGCCTCACCAGGATTGCACTTTTATTTAGCTTTCCTGTATGACAAGAACACACAGCCAGCACTAGGGGAAGAGGGAAACAAAGGTGAATGAAGGAGGCTGGTGCACACCAAGAGTGCTTCTGAGCGTTTTTCAAATCAACAGTGATTTGAAAAGCGCTTGGCTAATGTTACCCTATGTGGGTGTTCCCACAGCAGCGTTGTGATTTTTTCAAAATCACAGGTATACTGCATGTAGCATGTTTTTGAGCAATTCATTCAAAAATCGCTCTGAAAATCACTTCACAAAATCACACTCACAAATTGCTAGCGATTGCTATTGTCATTTTGGCGTGCACTAGCCCAGAGAGAGGAGTGGAGAAATTGAGAATAGCCTGAGATGGAGCAGAGAACGTATCTGTATTGCAGTCCCACATCACACAGGCTACTTGCCTGTAATCGGACTCCTGTCCCTGTCAGTCTCTCACACAAGTCAGAAAGAAGCCCTCCTGGAGTCTAGGGACTGTCAAAAACTTTTCAGCTTGTTAAACACCTTACCCACACATGCAGTCATTATAACAATGGGGAGAGACCAGACAGATGTTTTCCCACAGACCCTGAGTCCAGGCAAGCTCTGCATCATGCTGTGTATATTTACCAGCTTGCCTGTACTCTAATTTCATCATGTCTGACACTTCTGTGCTGTGGAGAGTCCAGGACTCCATAATCAACATTCTCTCACTGCAGGCTGCATCTTCTTGTGAGGGAAGCTGGGCTGCCTCTCTCATTCTATTAGCTGGAGGGAAGCACCAGAAGTAAGAAGGGAGGGAGAATGAGGCTGTTTATATTATGCGGGCTTCCCTGGCTGAATACACAGCTCAGTGCAGGGGGGAGGTTCCAGACACCCGGAATAGCCCCCTCAGTTCGCCAGTGCAAACTATATGATTGTTTTTTGTATTTACAATATGATTTAATAGCATCAGAGAAAAGTGAGGTCATCAACATGGCCATGCTCTTTTGCCGACTTTAGGAAATTATCGTTCTTAATAGACAAAATTGAGATTCTTTTGATAGAAAAATAAGTTCACAAACATGACTTTCAGTTGAATAATTAACTTGGTGTACATACATGTTGTCTTGTGACTTTGTTGTGTTGTTACATGTATGTGTTGCTATGCTGCATATTGATCAGTTTTAAAGCAATTCTGTTCAAAACATAAATGGAAAATCAGCATTTACATTACTTTCCTTCTTAGGTTTTCTAACAATTTAGTCATAAACTTATGAATGTAATTACTCCAAACCAGTTGTTTATGTACTGAAATGCGACAAGAGAGGAGATTGACTTGGAAGTAGCTCATTTTACCTCCTGGATATTATCTTATTATGCCCAAAGACAGCAAGGTAGATCTATCCCAAGTGTTATGTAACAGCTGTTTTCATTAGTTTTTCTACCTCTGTGTCAAGTTTCTTCTTTTAATTAGAAATGTCTTCACTTTGAATTTATGTGAGCAGTGGAAGTCAGGGATAGTGGCGGTAATAGTGTGCAGCCTGTTACAATGGTGAAAAATGACTCGGTTGTTCATACATTTTAAATTGTTCTGGAAAAAAGACCTCCATGGCAACTGCCTAGAAATTGGATAATGATGGGAAAAGCGAACATTGAAAATGAAGCATGACACATTTTCTTTGTGATTGGAGCAGAATACAGTCAGTGTGGCATTGTCTGTCAGGTTATTATTTTGTAGTTCCTGAATCTTTAGTAAGACTAAAATAAAATAGCCTTTGGGGCATGGGGATTTGTTGTGACATTAGTCGCTCTTTAGACTTTTTTTTTTTTTATATAATTTGTAAACTTGACATACATAATAAACAGTGCATTTTAATTGGGTCTTTAAGGTTGCAAAGTGAAATGCATCAGGAGATATCACTGATAATAAAGCAGTTATTTTTTTACCTAATCTGGAATTTTAATTGGGTCTGTGTTGGAGCTGGTGGAATTCAAGGGGTTAGAGGTGTGTGAAGGAAAAATGCATTACTGACTTCCATATGGTGTATTACTGTAGGAATACTCCCATTTTAGCGAAATGCAGCTTATATACAATATTACACTTACATTGGTTTAAGAATTACATTTATAGAATAGTGTTGTTATAAAAAAAAACAACCTTTATCAAGGGGTCAGCATACAGAATTATGTTGTTCTATAGGAACCTGCATCAGGAGGGTCAACAGCAGACTCTTAAAGTGTACACCCAGGGGCGTAACAATAGACCCTGGAAGGGATGCAGCTGCAGGGTGCCCAGAAGCCACAGGGTGCCCCATGGGGAGAATAGATTTTTTTCCCTGTCCTGAAAGACTGACAACTAAGGGCACAGAAAGAAAAAACTTTCTGCTCTCTGCATAATTTTTCTAATGACTGCATCTGCTCAGCCACTGATAAGAAATCAAAGTTTTGCAGACAAATATTTGTAGGCAGACCCTATTCAGTGTACAGCAGGGTCTTGTGTACAGCGCCCAGCCCCCAACCTCTCCACACCCTTCCCAAGTGCGGTGTACTGTAATGATGCTGGAGTAATCTGCAGAACCAGTTCTGCTCCATCACAGGAGGACAGAGTGAGTGAAATAAGAAGCTGGGACTGGGAGCACACTCGTCTGTCAGTTTTCTGTATGCGTTTTCTGCACGCCATGCGTGTCTGTATGTGTGAAAACATGCATGTGTTATCACAGGATCTAATCTAGTTGTTAGAGAAAATGCGTGCAGTGCTTCACTGCTGTCTGTAGCCAGTTGAAGAACATTGGTTCTCAGGTTACCGATTTACCTGTGCAGAAAGTGAGGGGGGTGAGGGGCCCCATCCAAAGTTTCGCAGGGGAGCCCAGTTATTTCTAGTTACGCCCCCGTGTACACCCCATGCAAGGTACACTTCAGGGTCCCTCTTGAATCCTCCTGAAAAGTGAAACCCTTGCGCTTACCTCTCCTTGAGCCTAGTAGTGGACTTTTCACCACTAAGAAGTCACAGGCAGCTGGAGTACTACCTGTGACCTCTTAGAGATAACTCCAATATTACTGGGAAAACAAACAAACTATCTCTTCAGCACAGCTCTATGCATGGCAATTCTTATTTCAGCTTCCTTACACCTAAGAAAGTAATATAGATGCATGAAAAACACAATTATTCAGCAGAGTTTAAAGCAGAGACTGTGTGATATGAGAGTGCCCAAATTTGCTGCCAGTCAATGGCTTCAACCATTTGTTGAAAATTATAAGCTCCACCTCTTTACAGCTCATGCAGTCAGAGATTTCTAGTCAGTCCATACTTCACAGACTACAGCTAAATACTTGTGCCTTCAGAACTTTCTAGGTAGTCCATACTTCACAGAGTACAACTAAATACTTGTGCCTTCAGAACTTTCTAGGTAGTCCATACTTCACAAAAAGTACAGATCCCAGTCTTGTAAAGAAGTTTAATTACAGCTTTAGTTAGTTTTGGAAATTCATTTCTGGCCCCTATTTGAAATGGAAAAAACATTGTTTTGATAACACTAAATTGCACGTTTAAATCTGTCCTGTGACATGTATGTTTACACCTTTTATGCAGAGAGTGTCATGAACTAACCTGCTCTGCAAGTCTGTGATGCTTCTAGCAATTCAGGAAGTCAGTGTGAGAGTTTGATTTCCTGTGGTTGCACATGGCATCCCTAGCACTCCTGCACAGTCTGCCAATTCCATTCTGCAGGCTCTGCAAGGCGGTATTTCCTGCATTCCTGTAGACATAAGGAAAGCCGCTCATGGTGTCCTCTCTAAGAGGTGGACGCACATGAGCACTCATTCCTCATATACATTACGTCACAGAGGATTTCTGCAGTTGATTAACTAGCTCATTGCTATGCATGAGTGATGTGCAGGAAGTGGTTTCTGGTTGGCTTCTGGGAACTAGCTGCTGGGTGCGTTTGGATTACTCTTGACCTTTTGTTGTGACTATTGCCTGGACTCTGACTTGTTGCCTGGACTGTCATTGGATTATTTCTGACCCTAATCTTGCCAAATCCCTGAACTCCCATGTATGAACATGGATTGTTACTGGACGTGAGTTTGCTCTATGAATTTGTACATTGCTTTATCTGATCCTGTTGGTGATCCAGACTGCTTGTACTCTTGACTTGTACTAATTAATGTGGTTCTGGTGGTACTTCTGTCTTCCCGGCCTTAGTCCTTATGCTTTGCACACTGAAGTCCTGGGTAGGCATTCATTCTGGGATTCGAACCTTGGTCTCCTGTGTCAGAGACAGTCTTTCACCATTACACTATCCAGTCACCTCCAACCCTCATTGGCTGGGAGTTGTTTTTTTGGCCAAGCCTACTCTCCTTTACCAGTGATTACCTCCCCTAAGTGATGTCATTGGTGATGTCAGAGGGAGTTTTATTTTTATCTGCAGTTCCCCATCAGGTCTTCCTTATTACAGGAACCTGCTGGTTAGTCACTCTTTTTAGATAGTATGCTTGATTGGTCAGTTTGTATCTGACCAGGGGTATATAAAGTGGTGTGTCTATCTAGCATGTCAATATGAGCTTGCAGCTTAACAAAGAAGCATTCTAACAGCGGGCTGTAGCTGCGTCTAAACCCATTTTTTTGGCATGTGATTTTAATTACGTGTCTGAATAAAGAGCTATTTCTTCAAGAGTGGTGCTGCTGATCTAGGCCTCACAGAGAGAATTTTGTGTGTCTTCAGGTGCTAAGCCACCTCTAATACAGATAAACTGCCTGGTTGGAAATCAACTTTTGCAACTGGTAAATGCAAATACTTTAAGCCATAAAGTCAGTAAATAAGGTAGGTGAATAATGTGAGAATATGTTTCTAACCACAGTGCACCCTTTTCAAAATTGTATAGGAAGGTAGTAAGAAAGCATTACCGCTGAAGTGTAATAGTAGTGTGGAATAATCTTTAACATCCACACAAGTCAAACATAAGTATGAGTTATGAATTTAATTAGAAGTCTGCATACGGATGCATGCATGTGCAAGTGGATGTCAAGGAAATGAGGAAAGACATTCAGCTGAAATGCACGCTAATAGATATCCACAAGAGAGTCTTCACTGTGTCAGAGGCGCACACAAGCCTTGACGGGAATAAGATAATTTTAGCTGTCTTGTGTAGAATAGGCCACAAACGGGGGATGAAGCAGCAGTGCAGAAGGAAAATGAGAGTGAACATGTAATGAAGTTGCTTTTTGGGTGTGCTGCATCAATGCCTTCATTCTCCACCCCAAGCAAGTTGTCAGCCTGTCGTATCTAGACAAACCCAGGAAAGCAGAAAAGGAATCAAGTTTTCCATGCTGTATCTTTCCTAAACACAGTTTATTGTGGTTAAAAGGCAGCACTGTCCCATTTCACATAAAATAGATGTTAGATTTCAAGCATCTGTGAAGTATTTTTTGTTGCTAAGGGATAAAAGCTGGAGGCTTAGATATCACACAGAGTTCATCTAGCACTACACATAGCTATAGACATCATTTATACTGAACTCATGGTAAAGAAATTGGTTATCCCAGCTTCCAACTGTGATATCTATCAAGATGGACGTAGAAAATCAATTGATTTGATTTTGTGTATTTTTCTTATATAAAAATAATTATTTTTTGTTTTCAAATTGATCAAGATTGATTTTCCTTTTTCTGATCAGATGTACTGGAAACATCAGGTTGATTGCTTTGGCAATTGAATATTGTGTATATATTACATAAGAAATAATATAATAAATATAACTATAATTTATATATTAGATATAAATATCATATTATATTGTATATAATCTGATATGAATTTAAAGGAATACTGTAACGATCGGTGTAACACAGAGAGGATCTGATTATTGGTGATCTGCAGTATCACCAAAATACAGATATATAACTGATTATTGATGATCTGCAGTATCACCGATAATCAGATATATTACTAACCTCTGGACACCTGAGAGATATGTGTTTGGTGCAACAGTAATACTTTGAGAACAATACCAGGAAGACAGGTACAAGGCAGTAAGGAATACTGCTAGAGTAAGTACCTTCCAGCAGCCTGAGACTCTCCCGCAGGGAGGAGTCAGACTGGGAGAGGGAAGGACCAGAGCGAGAGTGACACCAATAGAGGATGTCACTGACTGGTCTGTGAACTCTCTCTTAACTGGGGAGATAGCTCTGAAGGTCGGACAAGCCAGGTCGGCAACACACGGACATACACAGTACAAAGACAGAAGGCTGATTGGGTAATCCAAAGGCAAGAAGGGTTTGGTAACGAAGTATCAGATATAGCGAAGTACCAAATCAGTGAACAGAAGAGTGGTCAGGAAAGCAGAAAGTCATAACAGATAATAAACAATGCCTAGTCTTGGGTGTGAGCTCCGTGATCATCAACACCCTGGAACTAGTCTGAAATATAACTGAATGAAAACACAAGTCCCTAATCTTGGGTGTGAGGTCCTTGATCATCAACACCCTGGAACTAGTCTGAGGTATAACAGAATGATAACACAAGTCCCTAATCTTGGGTGTGAGGTCCTTGATCATCAACACCCTGGAACTAGTCTGAAGTATAACAGAATGAGAACACAGATTGCTAATCTTGGGTGTGAGGTGCTTGATCATCAACACCCTGGAACTAATCTGAAGTATAACAGAATGATAACACAGATTCTGACAATAAGGTCTGAGTGCTTCCACGTAGTGATCGCAACGGCAGACAACCAGCGAATGACAAGCACCCAGTATATATAGCCCAGTGCTCTCCAGCGCCTCCCCTAAGTGCTGGACCAATGGGAACTGGTACAATCGTCAGCTGACCGGCTTGGTCAGCTGACTCCCTTCTGGCTGTCATAAAAGTTCTGCCTCTCAACGCGCGCGTCCTTCTGAACCTGTGTGAACTATCAGTCCCAGCCACACCAGACATGTCTTGCGTACCACCCGCCACGCTGGACGCGGAGCCAGCCGCACCGCTATCAAGGCATGCGGCGGTTTCTCCGCGTTCAGCCATACTGACAGATGTAGGCCTACGTGTGCAAACCGCCGTGTTGGACGCGGAATCAGCCACCTTGTTCTGAGCGCACGCGGCGGCTTTTCCGCGTTTTTTCTCAAATACTATCGATACCCAAGTGTTCTAAAATGAAGTGTGTAAATAATGTCTAAGTAGCTGTGTAAACATTTTCCTACTTTTCATGTTAAATATCAGAGGCAAAAACTGTAATTTATTGAGGGTAGGATTTAGCTATATTGGGACAAATCAAATGCAGAAGGGGTGTCTGCTTCAATGCACAGCCAGAGTTGCATATCAGACTACAGAAAGCAAATATCAAACTCTGAAAGCAAAAACAGTATGAAAAGCTGTGACAATTAGTTACATTTCCTCTGCTCTCTTCAGACAGGTCAGTCAGAAACAGAGCTCCCAACAGCTTCAGCTCCTGTGTCCTGTCTCTTCTCTGTCACACACAGAGCTACACATAGAGTTAACTGATCAAGTGTGAGGGGAATTTCCCCTCTCCTCATGGCTCAGTCAGTCGTCAGTTTTGGCGTCAGTAAACTTTGAATGTATTTTGCTAACAGTAAACAAAGAAGTTGCTACTAAAATGTATACACCAGTACTTAGCAGCACTTCCCAAACAATTCCTGTGTCAATTGAAAAAAATATGTGAATCGATAGTATTCCTTTAATACAGAGGAAACAACAAAAAAGGTATAAATGGGCCACTGAGTTTTCTCCTAGGTGATATTTTCATGATACATCTCCTTTTAAACCACCAGCAAGCAACAAAATACTCAAAATAATTTTGATAGTACTTTTTGATCAACTTTTAGGTACTTTTGCAATTGTAAAATGCTTAAAAGTTATTTTAAACAGAAGATGAAAATTATCTCCTAAGGGATATCTCAGGAGAAAAAGTGAATTGCATATGGGCCTATGAGTGCACACCATCCAGAGCGAACAATGGTATTAATACTATAACTGAAAAATGTAAAAGAAAGTTTGCACTCCCAATACACCAACATGAAACTACCTAATGAGACTGAGAAATAAGTGCTCCCCTTATTTAGTACAGTTTTATCCATAAGTTGAATAGAATTACTGTACTACAGTAAGTACTACTACTATAGTAGTAGTACTACTACTACTACTACAATAAGTACTACAAGAAGTACTGTACTACAATAGGTAGTAAAAAAGGCTAAAAAAGGCTGTATAATTCACAGGAAAAATTATGTAAATATTGAGGCCAGAACCCAAAGACGAGAAATGGCCGGCTGATGCGGCCAATACACAAAAAACACACTTCTTTCAGACTTTTGCTGGCCAGAACACGGCATGACTACATGTACCTGGTCAAGTCCAGAGTGCCTTCCTCCAACCTGCCTCTTACCAATTCCTGTGTGTCCCCGCACCTCTGTTCCCCTCCAGTCACATCCATTATCTGCAGCCAGCAGCAGGGGGAAACATGCTGTACAGGAGCCAGCAGCAGGAGAAGGAAATAGTGGTCCGGCCAGATGGAGTGTTGTGTTGCAGTCGACAGCAGAAGGAAATGTGCGCCAGCTGGACTAAACTGCTTCAGGACACACACAGCAGGAAGGGCACATAAGAAAGCTGCAGCTTCGGAACTTGCATAGCACGGCGGCACATAGGCTGCAGCGGTGGTAAGCTTTGGGACTTGGCTGTCCAGGACTTAATACATTTCATGCGTTGGCAGCATCGGCCGGCCATTTCCCAGCAGGACCCAGAAATGGCCAGACTTCAGGTTCTGGCCATAATTGCTCTAAAATAATAATCCAAAAATGAAAAAACACCAGGAAAACAGATTTCTCTTGATTCAGGACAGGAAGATGCCTCAATTAACTAAATGGATTCTTTTTAAGGAAGAGGTTGAATATACAATACTCTGAGAAACATCATTACCGAATTCATAATCAATATGTGGTATAAGATGAAGAAAAAAAATTAATGTAAATGTCGATTTCAATTTGTGTGCTGTTGACCCCCTCATTTGCAGTCTTCCCCCTACCACAAACATGATAAACATTGAGCTATAATAGCACATACCAGTGGTTGCATTACATAACTAATTGTGTGTTGTATTTCTACTACTTATCCCATGTCTTTTCTAGATATTGATGAGTGTGCTGAAGGACGTCACTACTGTCGGGAAAACACTGTGTGTGTGAATACACCAGGATCTTTCATGTGTATTTGCCAAACAGGATACATCAAAATAGATGACTACTCCTGCACAGGTAATATCAAAACACAATTTGCTCTCGATCTGATAACCATTCTGTTCATGTTATTTGATGAGGAATCACTTTTTCATATTAAACCCAAAACAAAGTCAGACCTATATTCTCTGAAAAAGCTATTGCAAGGTAATGTTTCTCCTCTTTGTATTATAACTGGAAATGTCACACTGCATTATAAAAGCAAGTCGATACACATTGCTTTTGTTTAGTAAAGTTCCGTGCTGCTGACACTGGAAAATAACTTTTTATACTGCTAATGGTCGGACTTTCATTTTTTCTTCAAAGCTTTCATTGGTTTTTATTTACATTTACAAATTTATGTTATCATGAAAACACATTTGTTCTTTTTTTTTTTTTTTTTTACTCAAAACCCCACCCTACTCCTTTTTTAAATAGTAGTTCTATATGCATATTTTAGAATTACTTTGGAAGTGAAGACGGTACAGACATCACTATGAGTATTGTGCAGTAATTCTCTAATCTCCAGTACTTGTCACAAATGGAGAGGAGCAGCAACTACATCCACTTCTTAACCTGTAAAATAGGTTTCCCTTAATATATATATCAAACTAAATTACATTTATGGGAATCTCTACTACTAATTGAAAAGCATATACAGTATGTTGTTGTTTGCACTGGTTACACTATTTTCACTTACTAAGTAAGCCTAGCAAATAATTTGATCAGGGATACATATCACAGCTGACTGAGAACTAAACCTGACACATGCCGAGGGTCATCGGTGGTCCCCACACCACACCTTCATAGCCAATGTCCTTGGTTTTGTTTTTTTGCACAAGTCTACAGCTGCAGTTATCTTATTACATGCTTAATTAGGTTAAAAACAACATATTCATCAAATTAAATTCTCACAAACCCTGCCAGATTTGATTCAAAGGATGGCAAGCAAAAGCCTCTATAGAAACTGGCCAATATATCACAAGAAAGAAAAGAAACCCTTCTTGATTGACCCCAAAAGGCAATCTAATCAGCCTCCTGGATAAAAGTATTACCGTATTTTAGTTAGTAATTATAAGTGACCTTCAACGTAAGAAAATCCCCCAACACTCTCTCAGAAAGGCATAAGACGTCAGAAAACAATCTGATCCTTGAAATATGTTTTTATCCATATGACAGTGTTATATACCTCCACACAAATAAAATCTCTTAGCCTACATATTAACCTTCTCAAGGTTTTATATAATACATTGAAGTTTTTACCAGTCCTGGCAGTCATGGACATATATTAAATGCACTAGCAATAAAAATATTTAAATTAAGGCACAACAATAGCCATAACCTTATTTTCAGATCAATAAACAGACAGTCTCGATAACTCCAATGCCACTAGATCACTTCTGTAAATTACAGGATAGAAGAAGCACATAATAATTAGTATTTGCAGAGTGCAGACATCTTTCACAGTGTTTTACAGAGCATATAGTGTTATCACTTTAAACTCTTTCACCATTTAACCAGACAGAAGCACAGCAAGATGTCCAGTGAAGAGCAACTGGTTAGGGATGGTCAATGAGTTGCTAATATTATGCAATGCAAATGTATGCAGCCTGAAAAATGGACCAATCAAATGCAGCCACTAAGTCATTTGATTGGTCAATTTTCCATCTACATAAAATTATTATAAAAAAAAGTCCAACACATGTTGTCCAATGGACTCATCAGGGCCTAGCGTGGCCAGTGTGTCAATGCTATTTATCAATGAAGCATGTTCCCGGTGTGCTTTTGTTCTAATTGGTCAGTTGCACCTTGGGACCTCCTTTTATGTTTTCATTCTTTTTATTTATGTTATTGGACTTGTGCTGTTGGCGCAGTATATTATTCTACATTTCATGTTTAGGTATTAAAAGGTTTCTTTTACTAAATAGTCACATTTACCTAAATGCTTGTTTCACTAAAACAATCTTGTGAACCACGGCAAGTAAAAATGCTCAGCAATCAGGGGCCAGGCGCCACGGGGCTGCCCAGGCAATCGCTTGGGGCACTGTTCGGGGGGGGGGGGGGGGGAGGGTGCTGCTGCAGGGGTTGAAACCTTCCCCCGCCAGATTGTGGGACCCCCTAGGTGGTGAACTGGTTTGCAGGGTCTAATAGACGCAGCGCCAGTTCACTCCTTGTAGCCCGCAGCTCACCTCAGCCTGTGGGAGTCTGTTTCCAACAGGCAGAGCAGGGCTATGGGAAAGATATCGTCCAAATCCCTGCACTGGAGACTATTTGTGTTTTCAGTACAGGGCTTTGGGTGGCATCTTCCTGTAGCCCTGCTCTGCCTGTGTCAGCGCAAGAGATTTGTAGCCGCTGGCTGCAGGAAGATCATTGGGGGAGCTGTGCACCAGGAGAGGAGTCTTCTGCAGGTGAGTAAATGCTTTTTTTTTCAGTTAGACATTTATTTTCTGGTGAAACGCTGCCCACACTACGATTATTTTCTAGTGAAACTTTACTGCATTACGATTATATTCTGGTGAAACATTGCTGCATTACGATTATTTTCTGGTGAAACATTGCTGCATTATGATTATTTTCTGGTGAAACGCTGCTCACATTATGATTATTTTCTGTTGAAACATTGCTGCATTACAATAATTATCTGGTGAAACACTGCCCACATTATAATTTTTTTCTGCTGAATCATTCCTGCATTACGATTATTTTACGGTGAAATGCTGACCACATTACAATTTTATGGTGAATCATTCCTGAATTACGATTATTTTCTGGTGAAACATTGCTGCAATATGATTATTGTATGGTGAACGCTGTCCCATCACAATTATTTTATGGTGCATCATTGCTGCATTCCGATTATTTTCTGTTGAAAGATTGCCACATTACAATTATTTTCTGGTGAAACATTGCTGCCTTACGATTATTTTCTGTTAAAAGATTGCTGCATTACGATTATTTTATGGTGAAACATGTCCCATTACGATTATTTTATGGTGAAACATTGCCGCATTACGATTATTTTATGGTGAAACATTGCCGCATTACAGTTATTTCACGGGGGGTGGGCACCCGGGGGGGCACAGGTTTTTTTGCCTAGTGACAAAACGGCTAGAGGTGCCCTTGTCTGCAGTGGTCTATAAACAATAAACTATACACTGAGCAGTCCAAGGAGAATCCTGTCAACCAGTACCACCATATCCTACACTTGTTCAGAGAACTCCACTCAGGTTGTACTGTTTACAGGTTGCTATAGCAGCCTGCCATGAATTCCTATTTCAGGAGTTTGGCTGTGGGAAGTAGGGTCAGGTGCACTGTAGCGGATAACTAATCTTTCAGGGATAAAGAAGTCATAATTAGCAATTATACCTTCTTTTAGCATGTTTTATTTTTATATAGGCATTTGCAAACTGCTTTAACATGCACTTTAAGAAGGCACATCGGTTTACAAATGCCTACAAAGCAGGTGGGCTCACTTTAAATCTTGGCAAATATTCTGCTTCTGCTCTTGCTTTCAGTTTTAGGTGGGCTTGTTTTAAATTCTGTTTGTAGCGCTACCTTTGACAGTTCTGTACCGAAAAAATAAAAAAGTAAACTACTTTGCTTATATGATGCAGCCAGACATAAAATATACAGGAAACTAATTAGTGAAAGGCAATTAAAAATATCTGCAGGCTATACTAACAGATCACTTGTACTATGAATCTTTTGATCACTAAAGGCCTTTTGTGCTTTTGTGGTATAATGATATGACAGAAATGGTAACACATGGTCGCTTCTGTTGGAAGCAAATAGGAAAGCTATTTCTCTTTTATGAGATGCATTCTTTTATCTATGGATGGTAAAGCGAAAAAGTGGCTGCTGCATTCCAGCAGTAATTTAAATAACAATATAAAACTAAAATAGCTGTGAAAGGCTTCCTACCTAGTTTTATATTGTATTCAAATATTTGCAGTAGGAAAATAACATTTACTTACATTCCTCTCTACAGCGATTCAATTTCACCTATGCATGACTTATATTTAGTATTCAATATTTGAAGACGCTCTGGTAAAAAAAAAAAGTAAATAAAGCAAATCTTTTCTAATACAGTTAGTATTTTACTTGAAAGTGTAACTTTTGTTAAACTCATTGCATCACATACATATTTTATTATTTCCATTAAACTTCTCAAATAATCTTTTAAGTTTGTGTGACAGCAGTACTCTAAGCATATCTATTGAGAAAAAAAACCCTTGTTTAACTTTATACTCAAGTATAGATTCCAGTTACTGAGGCCAATGTCACACAAGCGGCAAAAAAGCCAGTAATAACAATAAGGCTTAGGGACACACCAGAAACCGCAAAGCACTATCGCAATCGCTAGTGCTTTGTGTCAGCGTTTTGTTGGTGAGGTTTGCTGCATTTTCCGGGGATTAACCTCCTGAGCGTTACGCCGCTCAGGAGGTTTTGTTAGTTTTTGCCCCCATAATTAAATAATTTGCTCACATGGCTGTAAAACCTGTAGCTAGCACTAGGCTAACTAGTATAGGGGTCCGGCACCCCCCGATCCAGCCAGTTTATACATTACCTAGCCGGGGTCCAGCGGTCGGCGCAGCCTCCCCGCACAGCTCCGGTCTTCACTAAGGGGAGGATCGCATATGACGTCGCAGATGTCATGACGTCATGCGCAAACCCGATCCTCCCCATAGACAGACCGGAGCTGTGCAGGGAGGCTGTGTAATCACTGGATCCAGGCTAGGTAATGTATAAACAGGGGGAATGGGTGCGGGGATCGCAAGCGATCTGGGGGTGCCGGACACCTTTACTAGCTAGCCTAGTGCTACCTAAAGGTTTTACAGCCATGTGAGCAAATTATTTCATTATGGGGGACTCAGAGGACAGAGAACGGTATGCCCAACACAGTGTCGGGCATATCGCTAAGAAGGTTAAGGTAACTCATATACTATGTATTAGAGCCCAAATGCTCACAAAATGCTGCATGTCCTCCATTTTGCAATTTACCAAAATTGCAAGCAATCCAGTGGGCTCGACACCATTGACTTACACTAGTAAAGTGTTTTTGAAATCACCAGCAATTGTCGGAGCTTCAAAAATACGCCTAAAATCATTCTGTGTTCCAGCCCTAATAATAATTGCATCTACAAATCTCCTATTCCTACTACTGATCTGCTGCAGCAAGCACTTTTCTCTTGGGGGTGGTAATTTGAACAATTTGTAGCTGCTTCTCCCAGTACGAAGGTATTTTAAGCAGCATGTTACCGGAATTAGATGACATGTAGTAACGATTTATTGCTGGTGCTCTATACCTCATTATACAATCCCCTAGTGTTTTTTCAGAAACTTGCATTGTTTTAATTTTGCAAGTCTGTCTACCATATTCCAATGAGCTTAGACCTCACAAATTGTTTACATTGGAAGCAGACTATTGTCCAGAAAGGTATTAGGAATATAGTCTTCCAAACAATTCATTGCAGAGCTATTTTTTTGATTGCAGATATACAGTAAATGTGTAATTACAATATTGTGCACAGAAGTCTGATAAGGCCTATTAGCAGAAGCTATTAGCTACACAGAGTAGGGCAGGGAAAGAATAACTAGCATAATTGTGTGAGGGAGGCAGGAGTAGGCGTGAAGCAGCTGGAAGCGAGCTGGCCATAGCAGTGTGTAGGGAAAACAACGCTTGCCAGGAACAATTTTCATAGAGACTTGTACAATTAGAGGACAAGGAAAGATAATGTGCATGATTGTTATTGAAAATACAAATAGTTTGCTGATTCTTTAACAGTTAAGTAATAATCCAGGGAAAAACAATCATTAAACCAGTTATCCAACACAGGCTGCATAGCATAGCTTCTTAATGCTTTTAATAATTCTAGCAGTGATTTTAGTATGTGTATTGAAATTTACTCCATAAAATCTTATTACTTATAATTTGTGGGTTTGGGGTACCAATTGAAAACCTGGAGGCTTAATGCCTATGTCCTAGTCACTTGTCCCCCAACATTGCAATGCTGTGGGAGATGGATGTAGTTCATGACTGCCTGTCCACTTAAATCCTACCATGGTATGCAGCCTTACTTTCAGTGGGCACTTTGTTGTTAAGTCATACAGGTTCACTTTAAATAAATACTGTACATACAGTTTTATTGGATTCAGCATTGAATGAGAATAAAGCTAGCTTTGTAATGGTCTGATCAGTCAGTGGATCCACACCATACAATTTTTTTGCAGATTTACCTTCCAGTTCGATTAATTCCAGCATGTCCGATCTGAGGATCAATAATTTTTTTGAGCGATTTTCTGATTGATTTCTGTTCACTTCTATGGAATTCGATCAGAAAATCGATAAAAAAAAACTATTGATCCTCAAGTCGGACATGCTGGAAATAATCGATCTGGCAGGTAAATCTGCCAAAATATTTTATGGTGTGGATCCAGCATAATGTACTAACTTGCCCCACTTCAGCAGAAATCTCATGGAAAATCACTAGTATCCAACAACAAACTATCAAACAATCAATCACTAGCTCTCCTGCCACTGAATACAACAAATGTCCAATGAAAGTGAACATAAAAATGTGATAAATTGTCAAATGAACAATGCTTTTACTTCACTTAAATTTACTAGAAGTTTCAGGTAAAAAAAAAATCCTTAAATATCTACAATTTCCTTACCAGTGGCATACTGTAGCAATAGGGGATGCAAAGAGTGATGAACAAAAATGCCGATATTCTTTTTGCTTTAATTTTTGCAAAAATGTTAAATTTGACTCTGGAGCAGAAATGTCATCAAAGCTTTTGTAAATTTTTGCAGTAAAAATATTCACAAATTTAATTCCTTTGACCATTTTGTAAAAATACTGTGTATTTTCATTAATATTTTCTCGAAATCCAAAGCAGTATTTTTGATGCAAAAATGACTGGCGAAAATTTGCAAGCCACACTGGTTGCAAATGCATCAAGGCCTGTGAAATTTCCCTCAGCAAACAATATTTTTATGGGTGCCTATTTAGCTTCTTTTTTTTTTTTTTTTTTTTTTTTTTACAGTGAGTTTGTGGCAAAAAGGGGGGTGCAGACAGTTAAGGTTAGGAGTCAGGAAGTGGGTTTGTGTGGAAGGGGTTAAGGAGGGAGAGGGGTTAAGGTTAGCCATCAGGAATGCATTAAGGTTAGATCAGGAAGAGAGTTTGCCCAAGGGGGATGGTTAAAGTTGGACATCATGAAGGAGGAGGGTTTAAGATTAGGTGTGGGGGTGGAGGTGGGTAGAGTTAGGCAGTGGAGGGGGAGGATTCTGTGTCAGAGTAAAGTTAGGTTTCACTGTAGTAAAATATTGGTAACATTCACAGATATTTTACTACCAAAATTATCAATGTAAAATGGTAGAATGTTGGCAAATGTACGCCATTTCCTGATGCCCAAATGTCACCAGTGCCCTTTTTTCATATACACCAGCCTTTCAATGAAATGAGGTAAAGTTGCAACCTCAGGCAGTGACACAGCAGTTGGCAGCAAGCTTCAGTATTCATTGCTCTCAATGTGACCAGTATCCAGTATTTCATTATGAAAAGTTAAATCAAACCTGAAGTCAAAACAAACTGATGAGTTAATTGTATCTATAGCCAGAATTCTAAATAGGACTTTCCAGGAATCTCATAGTCTTATTTTTAAAGGTTTAAATCGACCTTTAGAATTTTGAATGTCTCAGCTATAAAATGACATTTAATCTTACCCAATGTCTTTAGAAAAGAAAAGGACTAAATAAAAAAGTAAGAGTTTTTTATTCCAGGCAGGGCAGTGGGATGAGTGGTACACCTGACTATTATAAACACATTGGCGAGAGTATGCAAATAGGTAAATGCTTTTTTTACACACTGAGCAGGGAGGAAGTGTAGCTGTAGTGCTGGGTACAAAGAGATAGATTTCCTAGCAAAGGGAGGAGTGGGGTCAGATGTTAGGCTTTATGCTGGGAAATGAACTCTTAAGGTGGCCATACATCAGGTGACTTGGCGGCAGATCAACCATCCAATTTATTATAATCGAATTGGATTAAAATTGGTGCCGCCAAGTGTATGCTCAACAGACAAAGCTACCAATTTCGGGATGAAAATTGGTCACATGGTCGATCGTGGATGCTGCAAGATGTCAAGCCGTAGTTGGTTGATCTGGTGTGTGGTGGTACGGCAAACAATTTTGGAGCAAACTTCGAAACGCCGCCGCAATGTATAATTGTGCCACCATGTGTGCATTTATACATTACCTGTACATTACAGCCTCCATGCGGTTTCTGTCCATCTCGCCGGGCTCCGCATACACTCATGGATGCTAGCAGTGCATAGCGCCTGACGTCAGTCGCAATGCGCTGCTAGCATGTACGTGTGTATGCAGCTGTTACCCAGCAAGATGGACAGTCATCGTACGCAGGCTGCTACAGGACAGGTAATGTATAAATGCACACACTGGAGGGGGAGGGGCACATTTATACATTGGGGGCAACGGCGGGGAGGACGTGGCGGGCTCGGCTGATTCCCTGAAGATTACATGCTGAAATCTGACGGGAATCAGCCTGCAGTATATGGGCAGCTTCAACAAGAGACAAATTTATCTCTAATCAGATTCCATTACAGATAAATTTGTCTGTGTCGAATCTGCCCATAATCGTCCGGTCTATGGGCACCTTTTGTCTGCTGGTAGCAAGGAGCTAGAGGTTCAAGGCAGAAACCAGAAACAAGATGTTTTAAATGTATTTATTGTGAAAAGTACAGATCTGCAATGCATCTAATTAATGAACATTTACTGTCGTATGCATTAAACAATAGGAAACTAAAACAGGGCTTTAATAGTGTGTTTGGAATATAAAGATAAATGTTTTATAAGAATGCCTTCAGGCTGATCTGAGGTCTTCAGTTTACTCATAAAATCAGTAAATGGTTGCAAATAAACAGCAGCAGTTTCAAGGAGAACAATGTAGAGAAAGGCATAAATAAACCTAAAGGAAAGTTTATGTTGCATGATACATTTTGCATTATATGAAAAGAAATAACCATTTGTCATTAGACAGTTAAGAAATCTGACAAGCTCTACAGACCTGTTACTTATAATCACCAGAGAAATTTTATTGTCAGCAACAGTAATTACAGATGGTAATTGGTGTCATTTACCTTGTTATAGACCAGTGCCTGTGATGAACTTGGGATAAGCCATCTGTCACACACTGTTAATTTTCTAAATATGGGATTTGAGCTCTACACAGGGTGGCTGTTGATGAAAAATTAAAAATACCACTAGTGGCTTCAATACTTTATGGGCCTTTTCTGTCTGATGAAAACAGCAAGATAACCAGTCAGATTATTATGAGGGAACAAAACAATCCAAAACAAAAAACAAAAACCCTCCAGTAAATGTAATGTCAAGTACAACAAATGATATACTGTCACAAATGCAGTGATTCTTGGCATATAGGATAGATATGCATGCTTAGAGCCAAACACTTAAAATAAATAATAAACTATTGTTTGCACCTACCATGGAAGCAATGACGTGTAAAAAATATGTAGTTGTTAAAAAAACATAGCTTTATGTGATCAAAAGTTATGGCTTTTTTAAAGAACATTAAATATGTACAGTATGTGTATTAAAAATAGGATAATGATGAAAGTGGTTGCTGCTGCTTTTTTTCCCGCTGTAAAAATAGCAACACAAACGAGATATTATTTCTATGTTTAGTGCAACCTATTGAGTGACAAGGGAATTTCAAATATAAATGATATTCATGTTCTTTTGTAGGGATCTGTTTCAGATTGTCAGATCCCTCTGTACACTTAATGTGACAATTTGCTGCCTCTGTCTAGAGCAGTGATCTGCAAACTTGGCTCTCCAGCTGCTAACGAACTACAAGTCCCACAATGCATTGCAGGAGTCTGGCAGCCACAGTCATGATTCATAAAGGCAAATGTATTGTGGGAATTGTAGTTCCTGAATCTGTACTCTAAAATTCTTACAATAAAAAGCATACCATTCTATTCATTATGTTCTCCTGGGCCCCTCTGTACTGTTTCTGCCACTCCCTGCTGCAATCCTGGCTTGTAATTGCCAGTTTTAGGAAGAGTTTACAAACAAAAGACATGGCATGTGATAAGCTGAGAGGAGCTCAGTCTGTGACTCATACAGAGCCTGCAGGGGGCCTGGAGAGGGTGTGTATAGCTTCTATCCTATCACAGCAGAGAATCAGATTCCTGCCTGAGTGCCTGAGCACCACAAAGCCATCAGAGGAAAGAAGATTAGAGTTAGAGTTGCAGTAAGGCAGACCACATTAGAACAGGTATAGGAACTTATAGGATAGAAGAAATAAGACTGAAAATTTTTGTTACAGAGTCTCTTTAAAGAGATTCTGTAACAAAAAAGTTATCCTGGGGGGTACTCACCTCAGTAGGGAAAGCCTCTGGACCCTATCAAGGCTTCCCCCGTCCTCCTGTGTCCCACGGCAGTCTCACTGCAGCCCACTGAACGCACAGCCGACAATTTGTCAGGCTGTGCAATATTTACCTTTTCTGGCTCCAGTGGGGGCGCAGTTGTGGCTCTTCCCACGGAGATAGGCGAAAATAGCCGATCTCCGTCGGGTCCGCTCTACTGCGCAGGCGCAGGAGACTATTTCTGCCTATCTGCGCCTGCGCTGGAGCCAGGAAGGTAAATATTTACATCCCCGCTGTTCGGGGAGCTTTATCGCCACCACTGTGGGACCGAGGAGGATGGGGGAAGCCTTGATAGGATCTGGAGGCTTCCCCCACCCGAGGTGAGTACCCCCCAGGGGAACTTTTTTAGTTACAGATTTTCTTTAACAGCTGGAGAGCCAAGTTTGCAGAGCATAAGCAGGGCCGGATTTGTACTTTTTATCTCCCGAGGCCACCATCACCAGCCGCCCCCTGACAAACTGCAAACTCCCTACCAAATACATACACTTTCATTGGTCCCAGTAATCAATGTTTTTAAAAGATGTTTATTAATGATGACATTTTGCTAAATGATCAACCTTCCGATTGATTAGATTGGACAGTGTTGATAATGCCAGTCGACTACAATTGACCAATTTGCCAATAGTTTAATCAACCTGTTTTGTGGTTTTATTACATCTGAAATGATCTGAATGGTTATAAATTTTATGCCATTTATGGGCCAAATTATTGCTTTTCACTCTGATAAGTTGGAGCTGGGTGGAGGGCGGAGCTGGACTCTAAGAGCAGCCAACGGTGATGATGAGTGACAGCTCAAGTCACAGACAACAATCGGCCCACGTTTGCTGCCCCTTCATCCCCTGAGTCCCAGACACTTGCCCAACTGCTGCAGTTCACGTTTGGTAGCTTGACTGCCTCAGTGTGCCAGCCCATTGCCCGTCCCTTGCTTCCCGGTGCCCTAGGCCTTTGTGGCCTTGCCTGAAATCCGGCCATGAGTGTTATAGTTATGTGTACGGGTGACTTTGTTGCAGCAACTAGCTTCTGCTGGACCCAGAGACTAAAATCTACAGCTTGTGCCCCCCTACCCTCCCCCCAAAAAATGCAGTATGCTGCGCAGTGACTGCCCTCTTTTTACTGACCACTTATTAGTCATCTAGGTGGAATATTTAAGGTGATTCCTAGAACTTTTTCTTGAAATGTTTAAGGCACACCAGAAGGGGGAGGGATATTTAGGCTGCCATTGCCTGGCTGTCCTGCTGATCCTCTACCGGCAATTCTTTTAGCCATAGACCCCGAACAAGCTTGAAGGTCAGGTACTCTGCCTGAAGTCTGACTGCATTATCTGCATACTTATTTCAAGTGTGTGCTTTAGACACTACTGCAGTCAAAGAAAACATCAGGACTGCCAGGCAACTGGTGATTTTTTAAAAGGAAAGAAATATGGCAGCATTGACAAACTGTTTCCTTATTCTGATTACACCTGTCTGACACTGAAGCTTTCCTTGGTAGATTTTTAGACTCCACCTCAGTGGAGTGCTTGGGGCCTGTTATATTTTAACATTAATCTTTCATAGAATCTACTTGTTACTTGCAATGCACTTTTTGTCGTTCTGTTTTTTTTTTGTCTGCTTTCCCTCTAGAAAAATACCAGTGTACATAGTATAAACATTGCCATCATGCAAGATGTTTGTGCCCAGGGAAAACATTTCCACTGATGAACTATATTAAAGCCACTTTAAAAAAAACAGATTATCAAAGTAAAATATTATTAGTGATTATGTAGAGCACATTTTACAAATACCCCTGCGGATAAAAGGTCTGCGATAAGAGGATAAACTGCAGGATAACTGTAAATGCAGCTTTCTCTATACAATATATTCAAGTAAACCTTTCCTGAAAATGAATCCAGGGAGGGTGCTTTGCAGACATTGTAATCACAAAGTACACAATGTTTTAGTAGTGTGACCTCAGCCCTATAAAGTCATATCTCAACTATCTATAGCTGACAAGCCTGCAAACAGTATTTCAGACTAGAATTTTCAATAAGCCCTTCTGATCTCAAAGATTCTGTTTTTTGAGCTGAAATGCTTTTGGCTAAGTTAGGTTTTGCCCTGGAGCCATTCCCTTCTGAGTAAGTAACCTGCTTTAACATCGGCCATATCAGTTGATGCATGTTATGGCCCTGATGTATGAAACTTATCTAATGAGTTATTTCACTTTGGCCCTAACACACTTAGGTCTGGTACACATGGGCACATCTCTCCAGGTGTTTGATTAATGTAACTGAGTAGGCAATCAAATGGTTGGAAACTCCAAAACACCATACATGACTACAATGGCAGATCCTAAATTTGTTTTCATTTATGCAACTTCCAGCATTTCCCTGTAGAGATTAATTGGTCAGTGGCACAAAGAGTACCTTTCCCCTTGGACAAAAGCTTTTACATTTTTTTTCTTTATTCCATATTTATATAGAGTTGGCATTTTTTACAGGGTACATAGACTGTGATCTACTATAAGAGACAGATAGTGAGAAGACTAATTCCTACCATTGTCTGAGGATAATTTCTGGGTGCAACTAATTAACAATTTTGGGGATGCGTAAGGGAACTGCAGGAACTAGTTGGAAAGGCAAATTAACATACAAACCCTTTGGCATACATACCACTGCTAGAGATGATTAATGATACACTTATTTTCTGAACATGAAACAACTCGGAATTGGGAAACAAGCTGTCAACTAGGATAATATTATATAGTACATCACTTAATGCACCAAAGAAAAAATGATATTTTTTATGCAAAAGCATTTTATGTGATCATCAATAAAGTACAATTTGGATTTTTTTCATGCACTAGAGAGCCAATCCTCTTTTTGTTGTTCTATACTTATTTTCTGAACTGTTGCAAATTGCAGTAGGGGCCATTTGCAGATAGTAATCTTGGCCCATCACCAAAACTATCTATAGTTAGGGATGGTAAATGAGATGCAAATGTATCTGAGAATCATGAAAATGTGTTATGCGAATGTTTGCAACTTGAAAACTGAGCAAGCAAATAACACTTTAGCTTTATTTGACTGGTCATCAGATTATTTGCATAATTATTTTTAACTGAACAATATGCCTCCTCCTGGGTAAATTAGGTACTGCACCTATAAAACATAGTTTATAAATGTATAGTTCCTTACTTCACTAAATATTGCTACAGGTTTTCTTTAAGTTTATAATTTCATACTGATATACTTCTATTTCACAAACTGATATACTTACATAGGGGGTGTCCCCAGAAATTCATGGCAGTGTGGAATGTGTGGATAAACTCCCGATTGACTAGTCGCTCTCTATGAGGAATTGGGATATTATATAGTAGGAGGTTTTAGGTGGATGGGATGTGTGATGTGGGAGGTTTGTTGTTCTTGCGGGGAGTGACTTGGCTGGATATGTAACCCTTTTTGGTTTTAAATTTCCTTTGATATTTCTGTTGTAAACACCGGACATCTGAGCAACGATAATATTTAAGCAACCATAAGGATAAGCACCATCCTAAGAATACTATTTGAAATAGTGAGGGCGGAATGTGCTAATTGGGTACTGCATAACAACATGGACAACAAAGGAGAAAAGTACCCAATATACAGCACCAGACCACTCCAAATATATTCAAAATACAAATTCTTTATTGATGGAATTATAATTATTGATGGAAATATAATAATAATTTTGGAATTATTTTCACGGTGCACCTTACATAGGTTCTATTGTTCCATCTACAATCTTTGAGGGTCCGTTTTTGTGTATCTACTTACCAATATATATATTCATACAATTTTGAGTGTGAGGACATCCATATTGATTGTTGCTAATTTCATTACAATATTTTATTATTCATGTACACCGCTGCTATCACCTTGTGGTGATTTTTATCATTGCTTTTATTGTGTTAGTTTTTCATCAATAAAGAATTTGTATTTTGAATATATTTGGAGTGGTCTGGTGCTGTATACTGAGCAACGATAGTCTAACAAAACGTGATAGCTGCAACATAACCATCGCTCTAGTTTTGTTATCTTTCTCTGATTTACTTCTTATTCTATTCTATTAATTAATGTTATCCTGATGAGGTGTTGACATTATCTCTTCAGCGTGATTGATCTTTGATATGTTAGTTACTTGACCCAATAAATGTGTTTCAAATAAAGTATATAATTATATCTGAGTTACATATTGTATACACATTTTGAAGTGAAATATATTAACATTACCCTGTATTGCTTATAGAAATTGCTTGAACCATCCATGTGATTAATGGACTTTTCTTGTTTTTGTTTTCTAGAACATAATGAATGTGCAACAAACCAACACAACTGTGACGAGAATGCATTATGTTTTAACACTGTGGGCGGTCACAACTGTGTGTGTCAGCCCGGATACACTGGAAATGGCACTGTATGCAAAGGTAACATTCGTTTATTATGTGAATTCCCCACCTATAGGTAGGTGTAGCATGCTATTTAGCATTTATGAATAAAACTAAATAACCCAGACTGTGCAACACAAACATCAAGAGCAGACAAATTCCATCCTAACATTCTTCCTAATGACAATAAATCCACAACTCTACAGCTGAAAATCAAAAGTGTTACATATTTATCTGCCAGGCACACAACATAACACCATGTTAGGCAAGTGAGTACGAGTAATGAATGTTCAGCTGTTTTGAAGTGCAAAAATGAGTAAGCTGGAATGTAGGGCTGTGCCTGATCTTTGCACCAATATGAACATTATTGATGTTTTGCACAATCAGTGTAACTCTGGGCTGTTTCATCTTTGCACAGGACGGTTATGTGTCTTTTTTTTTTTTTTTTTTAGGAGTAAAGCTAATTAGGAAGGATCCATGTAAAGATGGAGCTGGAGTTAATTTAGCTTAATAAGTAAAGCCAATTTCCAGATTTTCTTTTAGCTATACCCTCCCTCAGTCTACCCTAACTTTGCATCCACCTCCAACCATTGCCAAGGACCAACATGTCAGAAAAATTATAGTCATGTTATGTTGCATTTGACGTTGAAGGCATTTGAGATGTGTTTAAGATGATTTGCCCAATAGTTCCACCCCACACACCCACAGTGACTTCAGCTGCGTAAAAAAATAGCTAAATGGAGAATAGGAGATGAGCTGCATCACCTCACCATGTAAAACTCCACTATGTACCCAAGGTGTGGCCTCCTGAGATGGTTGGTAGGTACTTACATCCAGTGTGACTGTCTTCTGTGCAACAATCCTCTGTGTTGATTGAACCAACTTTGGAACAAAAACACTATAGTTGTCCTACTGTGCAGACAGGCTTGGACACTTATCATAATAGGACATGCTTTGTTTTTAGAAAGTGCAAAATGAAACAAAGGAAAGCCTGTCAAACAAACTGTGAATGCAAGTGCATATGCTCCATTAGATCCCCTTCTACATTCAAACATAGATTTAAAAACCTCCCAAAATGTAAGGCATGTCAGTAACATTAAAGAGGAACCAGCATACACAACCTTTAATTGTCCTCCAGTGTTACAAAATCCCACCAGCTAAACAATAATGTGCCAGTGTACATTGACAGCAGGGCTGGGACAAGGTCCACAATCAACAGAGGCTGAGCTGCCCAAGTGCGCCCCCCCCCCCCCCTGCTCCGTAAGCTTACTGCGCATGTGCAGCTCTCTGATGACTGAGTGAGCAGTAAGCTTACAAAGATCAAACACATTGAATCCAACACAGGAGATGTCAGTGCTATAGAAATACATAATAATAATATGGTAGGATATTAGACTATGACTATGGTAGGATTAGATTGTAAGCTCCTCTGAGGACAGTCAGTGACATGACTATATACTCTGTATACAGTACTGCTGCAGAAGATGTCAGTGTTATATAAATACATAATATGGTAGGACACATTACACTATGGTAGGATTAGATTGTGAGCTCCTCTGGGGACAGTCAGTGACATGAATATGTACTCTGTATAGTGCTGCAGAACATGTCAATGTTATATAAATACATAATAATGTGAATATGGTAGGACATTAGACTATGGTTATGGCAGGATTAGATTGTGAGCTCCTCTGAGGCCAGTCAGTGACATGACTATGTACTCTGTAATGTGCTGCAGAAGATGTCGGTGCTATATAAATACATAAATAACATGGTAGGACATTAGACAATGGCTATGGTAGGATTAGAATGTGAGCTTCTCTGAGGACAGTCAGTGACATGACTATGTACTCTGTAAAGTGCTGCAGGAGATGTCAGTGCTATATAAATACATAATAATAATATGGCAGGACATTAGACTATGACTATGGTAGGATTAGAGTGTGAGCTCCTCTGAGGACAGTCAGTGACATGACTATGTACTCTGTAAAGTGCTGCAGAACATGTCAGTGCTATATAAATACATATTAATATGGTAGAGACTTTTTACACTATAACTATGGTAGGATTACAGTTTAAGCTCTGAGAATAATCAGCAATATTGCTATGTACTCTTCAAAGTGCTATGGAGGGCATCATCACTATATAAATACTTAAAGTGGCCATTAATTATACAATTCTCCAGATGATTGATCGTCTGATTTGATAACATTGATCAGAAACGATCTTTCGGACCCACTAATGAAAGAAAAGCTGCTATCCAATTTGCTCAGATTAATGGAATTGATACTTTTTTGGATCGATTCCATCAATTTGATCGAATTAGATATACCAGCAAGCTGTCATTAGTGGTCTAGGATGACTGATTGTCCGGAAAATTGTATCGGTAGTGGCCACTTTAAAGCGGACCTGAACTTCCTCTCTGCTCTAAAAGATAGGCAACAGTATAATAACCTTTAAAGAAAAAAATTTCGATGTTACAGCTGATACAAATCCTGCAATAAATCTGCAGTGTGTCTACTTCCTGCTTTCATGGAAGCAGACATTGCTAATATCCTGAGCTTTTAAATGAGCTTATATGTCTTATCTGCCATGGCAATCAGGAGGCACAGGGGTGAGATCAAACTACAACTTGTGATTAGTCACAGATGAGGGGGAATTAGACAGGCTAAACTCTCTAAATACATACAGGGTGCATTTCTCTGTTTTCCTTTGTCCTTGGGGGGAGGTTAAAGGGGTTCTGTGGTGGTGTCCTGGGGTTAAATACAGACACTTACCTGGGGCTTCTATCAGCCCCCTGTAGCAGTAATGTCCCACGCAGTCCTCCTCCGATCCGCCATTCTCCGCCGCCGGCTCCAGTCCAGCGTGGCACGCTTTCAACTGCGGCTGGGCGCCAATGGCCGCGCGCCTGCTCGCTTCCGCCGGCATCATCAAAAGCTTACTGCGCAGGCGCAGTACGAGAAACCTTTGTACTGCACCTGCGCAGTAAGCTTCCACTGACACGAACGAGAGCCCGCATTATTCGTCTGTCGTCAGACGAATAATTGCCCGGAGCCGGCGGGGGAGAACGGTGGATCGGAGGAGGACGGTGTGGGACATTACTGCTACAGGGGGCTGATAGAAGCCCCAGGTAAGTGTGTTTTTATCCCCAGGACACCCCCACAGAATATAGCCTGATGCCGGAGAAATAGAGTGATAGGGAATGGGAGAGGGGCAGGGGAGTTGGTGACATAGAAGCCAGCATTATCACACACCTGACACAGCACATAGTCACTCCCCCCTGTGCTCTCCTTTGCCCAGCTCTGGGGTGTTAAAAAGCTGCAGTTATTCCTGTAATCTTAAAACCTCGATATACTCATGCAGCAGCTTCAGGGACAGGGAAGGAGAGAGAGAGAGAGAGCTCAGCTGAGTGTTTCCTGTAGTGCACAAACAAGGCAGCATTAGGGAAACTGATCTATCATGCAAGCACCAGGAACACAGGCAGTGTGTGGGCTGGAGAAGAGCAGAATCATGTGTGCATATTATGGTCTGAACATACCTCTCCCTGCAGTGTCTCTCCCCCCTTCCCCCGCATAGCTATCTCTTCTCTTCCACAGTCTTCATTGTAGATCGAAATGCCCGGGTTACAGTGCTCAGCCCCGCCCCTCAGTCAGTGTCACATGAAGAAGAGAGGAGGGGAGGGGCGCTCTCTATACACACGCAGCCAGGAAAGACTGGGGACAGCGAGCAGCAGAAAGCTGATTATATACAGCTCATCTGTTCCGCTCGTCTTCCCCAGCAGCCAGCCAGCACTGCAGCCAGCAAAGTGGTGAGTGCAGCATACACAGCGGGGGTAGTGGGCGGCAAGCCAAGCCAGGCAATACACAGACCTGCTCCTTGCGCCCCTCCCACACAGCAGTGAGCTCCGCCCCGAGGCTCCAGCCTCCTGAGCCTATGTGTCGGCCCGGCCCTGATTGACAGAATGGAATGGTGCAGCATAAATGAATAGTACAGAGACAAAGGCACAGGTGATTGAAATTGCAGAGAGGATGAAACATAATGCCAAAAAAAGCACTGACATTTATGGGGCATGTCAGATTGATGTTCTAGATCTGTGTGTCCCTTCCTGTAAATTTTGTCATGAAGATTAATATAGCCTGTACACCCACCACTCAAACTGTTCCGTGCCATCTGTTTTTAGATTTTCAATTATTTAACAGTAGGCACAGGACTGCTGATATCTACTAGTTCTCTAACTTGTTTTAAAATATACAGAATGTATTAATGTCTAAGTTTAAATGATTGAGTTGCTGTTTTTGCTTTCTTCTAGCATTTTGCAAAGATGGCTGTAGGAATGGAGGGACCTGTATTGCTCCTAATATGTGTGCTTGTCCGCAAGGTTTTACAGGACGTAGCTGTGAGACAGGTCAGTGATGTCTTCCTTGCTAAAATAAGCCAGCACATTGTTCATTTTATGGACGTGTTAACAAGAGAACCCAGTGCCCCTTATTGCTGCTTGACAATTCCAGCCTGATTATTTCCAGGATCCATCATGCTATGTGTTGGCAACCACTACCGTTTATAAGTGTGAACAGACGGTTTGCCCAAAAAAACAGCATTATTCCTGATGAAATAATTCCATCGGCATCTCTGTTTATTTATTAAAGTGGTACGTTTAAGAGTTGCAATCAGCATAAATGGTTGCCATTATTGTCAAGGATTGACACTTTTCTGCAACCCTCAATAGATAAAAATGATCTATATAATCGCCTCTTTCACATGGCATGCTCAAAGGTTGTCAGCTGCTCCCTTCCACTAGCTGACTGCACGCTAGCGCTCAGGTACCACGGTAGTTACATTGTTGTGGTTTTCTGCCAGTGATTGATGCAGTGACTGCACTCCCTTACACAAGGTCTCACATCTTATTCCAAGAGCCATTGCTGGAGTGAAGGCAAGTGTCAACTTGGCAGCAGCTGAAAAGAAGACTAGTGGAAGGAACACCTAGGCTCTCCCTACTACAGCCGAATGATAGTGGGTGGAGTGGTAGTATGCCTTTTCTCCTCTCCTAGAATGTACTGCAGCAGGTTATACCACTACAATTACTTAGTGATAATTTCCAGAAGATACTAAACCAGAAGTAGCCTGATGATGTCACTGTTATAGTTTTTCTGGGAATATGGAGTATGTTTTATGTTTTGTTTTTTCTTTTGGGGGTTGGGGGGGAGGATGTTCACTTAAGGTGTAGAAGGAGGTATATTCTCTAAAGGTGATCTACAGTACAGTCATACAATCTGGACAGGATTTGTACCTTTCACCATCCAAGGCCAGGTTTCTCTGATCACCCCTTCGGTGTCTAAGGGCCAGTTCACACGGATGCTTGCCAGGTGGGAAATGACAGCTGCGTCCCTCTGTATTTAAGTGCTCTAATTCAATTTAACAGGCAGTGCTGGTGCTGTCCTTTGCACAAACGCTTCGTTTTGACCCCCATTTTTAATTTTTAATTTGAGGTGACCCTGTTATTTCCAGGGTCATTTACTGTCATGCCTCCATGTCCCCCTGTGGGGGTGAAAAATGCTGATTGCCATCAAAAGCTGACAAATTCTTTTCTGCATGTTTGCTGGATGCCCATGTAATCTGGGCCTAAATGTTCGTCCTGGACAAAAACCGCTACATGTTTCTGAATCGTACATAGCAGTATCTGTTTTCCCACAGCCTCTGCCAGAAGTTCACTCTCCCCTTCCCCTATATCCATTTAAGCCTTTTGGACGTAGCTGCCACGTCCAAAAGGCTGCTGCCCCACTGCATTGCGCTCCGGCGGCCGATCACACGTGCTCCTGCACCGCCGCTGCCCGGTAGCCTGGAGATCAATGAATGGGAATGCAAGTCCCCGTCAGAATGATCACTGGCTTTTCTAAGAAGCCGTGATTATTCTACCTTACACATGCCCTCTTCACTTCCAGTAAGCATACATAGTACGCTTACAGGATGCCTAAAAAAAATATGACTGAGGCAGACCCACACTTACATTTAAAATTAACTGTTTACATCCCACACTCCCAAAAATACCCAACACAAAAAAAAATAGTTACCTAAGGGTCTGAACTTCTTTTTAATATGCACATCAAGAGGGTATATTACTATTATTTTTAAATTATAAGCTTGTAAATAGTGATGGACGCTAAACTGACTGTACCTTTATTTCCAAATAAAATATTGGCACAATACTTTGTGATAGGGACATAATTTAAATGATGTAATAACTGGGACAAATGGGCAAATAAAATACGTGGGTTTTAATTATGGTAGCATGTATTATTTTAAAGCATTATTGGCCGAAATAATGCATTTTTTTCAATTGTTTTCTTAATATTTCCTTTAAAATGCATTTAGAAAAAAATTATTCTTAGCAAAATGTACCACACAAAGAAAGCCTAATTGGTGGTGGAAAAAAACAAGATATAGATCATTTCATTGTGATGAGTTGTGATAAAGTTAATGGCGAATGAATGGGAGGTGAAAATTGCTCAGATGCATAAAGTGAAAAAACACAGAAGGCTGAAGTGGATATAGGACAAAACTGCACAGAACCCGTAAAAGCCTGTCCTTCGGGATCATTGGCAAAACGGTCAGCTAAAATGATCACAGAATATTGTTTTAAACAACAAATATTTAAATTACTTAAAGAACCTCAGCTCTTACATAGCTGAAAAGGATAAGGGGTGCATTGTCTTTCTCTCCAGTTTGCAACTTTGCACTATAACAAAATTACACTCTCTATATAAAACTTACAATCAGGAAGACACAGCAGAACAACCTACTAGGAATCAAGTTTGTTAAAAATCGTGTAATGTATAGGGATGTCTCACAATGCTCTCCTAACTACACAGTGCCAGTAGGTGAGAGTAGCAGGCATTACCACTGTCTCTACCTCATTGCTAGCATGCTGAGGAATTCAGTATGCAGGAGACAGACACTATGCAGGACAACATTCTGGTAAGTGAGGTTATAACATGCAAAGATGGCTGGGGGGAAAATGTTTTTGGTGGCTAGGCTGAGGGGGAAAATGTTTTTGGTGGCTAGTGAGACTGGTGCAGATACTCAGCAAGTACACTAGCCTACCAGACAGAGAAGTGCAGAAGCTGGAAGCATATCAGCTGTTGCATAACTTCCTGTCTGCACATGCATACCTCCCAACTTTTGGAGCCAGGAAAAATGGACACTAAGACATGCCCCTGCCACACATTTAACCACGCCCCCATGTTCCAAAGCCACACCCCTTCCTTATACAGTTTTCCCCTCCATCCTATGCAGAGATTGGCGCATGGAGCCATGTTAGGCAAGCTATTTAAAGAATAATCACAGCACACATATGTCATAAAGGATATACATTAGAGTAAAGAGCTCTACATGAAGAGTTATGAATATATTAAATAAGAAAATAAAGACTGAAATGTGCAAAATATTAAATTCTTTATTTCTGGCAAAAAACTTTATCTATCAGAAATGTTAACACAGTGCCTTCAAGTGCATAACTCTAGTCCCAGGACTGTAAATGCATAAAATCACACAACTATCCCTAATTAAGGATCTTGTGTCACAATATGGGTTATTAATAAAAGCAATAGCATAGAGGAATGCGACCAATATGATTGATCCATACAGGATTTCTAGCACTTCACAAGCATATTGAAAGATAAGATATCCACCTCACTATTCAGATGCTCTGTAGCCAGATAGCCAGGATAGAGATCACTATCTCTCACTCTAGATCAACTTCAAAGAAAGTGCTGAGGCTGGAGTTTTATGTTGTGCTGCTGATGAAGTTCAGAGTGAAACAAAGCTGCAGAGTGTGATGTGATGCATGTATTTTAGTGTTCTCTGCAAAGACTCTGGGCAATGAAACCGTTAACTGCAAACACGCCTGCTCTGTGAAGAGGCCGGGACATTTGACCTGTGCCCCGTGATAGAGGCTGCAAATTGTTAGTGCCACGGCAAAAACGTGACACTTGGCCGGTCTGCACATGTACAGAGTTTTCCTCCTCATTCTCCAGTCTCTCTGGTCTGCACTGCTTAGCCCCTCCCCTCAGTGCCAGCCAGAGTGGAAGGGTGAGAGAGGAGAGCATGAACAAGAGTCCCGAGGAGAAAAACAGCTCCATACTGAAAGGTAAGTATGGAACATCTGATCTGCTGACAGCTGCAACACTACCCCAGCTCAAGCCCCTCCCAAGGTCACGGCATATGTGGTCTGCTCACAAATCTAGCCCAGCGTTTAATATATAAATAACTTGACTGACTAAATAGTCTAACAATTCTCCTGGTCACATTATTATTTTGTATTTATATAGAGCCAATCTCTTCTAAAGCACTTTATGAAGTATATATAGTCATGCCACTAACTGTCCCTCAGAGGAGCTCACAATCTCATCCCTACCACAATCATGTCCATTGTAGACTAGGACCAATTTAGGGGGAAGCCAATTAACTTATCTGTAAGTTTTAGGATGTGGGAGGAAACCAGAGTGCCCGGAGGAAACCCACACAGACACAGGGGGTAGAACATACAAACTCTGATGTTTCTAGCTTGCATGTAGAATGCCTCTCTATACTCTTGCATTCAGAAATAAGCCTGGAGATCTAGTATTAAACTCAAGACAGTCACTGATAAGGCAGCATCAGAAGTTGAAGCTAAAACTATTAACCCTTTCAATGTTTTATTTTTTTTAAAGATTTTCTCCTTATAGCTTATATTAAGGTGGCTTATCTATTGGAGCTGAGGCTCCAATTCAATGACTATTGTTTGGCTTCAAGGATCTTTCACAGCTGCTGCTTTATCATGCTTTAAGTGTGCTGCAGAATTTGCTTTTGTTTTTATCTAGACAAGGGCATTTGCAGGCATAACCTGTTCCACGCACAAAGTGAGTTCCTGCAACAACATGGCATGATGATAACAGTGGATCAGGCAGGCATACAATGGAGAGGATCAGATGGGCTCAGACAGCTTTTCTGCCATCTGTGTCCACCAACAATGTGAACAGCAATCTAAATAATAAAAATACAAATAAACACTTCACTCTGCTGTGTATATTTTCACAGAATTGCGCACAAAAATGCAACCTTGATATTCAAATAGGAAGCTGTATATATTTTCCTCACTTAGGCAATCCACATGAATATACTGCCATTGTATGGTGCAAGGAATAGTACCTTCCTCCTCCATTCACCAGGATACTGACCAGTTCCTTGTCACTGAGACATTCTCACTCATTTGCATAGCTCAGTAAGAAATGTCACATATCATAATCCAGTCATATTTCACATACTGTATTAAAGTTTAATGGCAACGCTGGAGCCATTTACATAATATCTACATAAAGATCACTGCACGTATGCAAATAAAAGCAGATTAAAATATGCAAGTCTTTGTGCTTCTATAGGAAGGAAAGGAAATCAATATTGCACCAGGCTCCGTTCCTTTCATTTGTTATGAGGCAAGGTTAATTTATGCCTTCTGGCACGGCCATGAATTTGATCGCAAACAGTAATTTGCAATGGACGTGGCAGATGTCATAAACAACATCTAAATATTTATGTTGGAAAAATTGCTGTGTGCAGAATAATCCTATATTAAATGTTCTATCCTCTGCAAATAGCTATATTTTAAAAATATGTGTAGAACGCAGTTTGCAAAAAAAAACAAAAAAAAAACCCTGTGGTTTCAAATTTGTTTGCAGGAAAATGCAATTGTTTGTATATGGATAAACTTTTAGGTTGGTGAATCTCATGTGATAGTGAATCTCTGACATTAGCTTCATGTTGTGCACATGCCATTTCTATTACAATGCAGGAAAATGTTTCCGTTATTTAGACCATACAAAGTTGGTAAAGCTTATGAACACATAATCATCTAGAGATGGCTTGTACAAATCTTTCCCTCTATCAGAGAAGACTCCCTGCTGAGTAACTGCATCTCATCATAGCCATTAACCCAACACTAGAAACTAAATTAAAACAAAATTCTGAACATAATTGTTGCTTTGCTTGGTGCTACTCCCAACTGAATATCAGTATAAATATGGACTGCAGATCGCGGCTTAAGTGTGTTGTTAAAGCGAATGTATTACTGGTATTTGCTTAGCATGCTTCTAGATGAACAATAGGTAATCCAGAAATCGGGAGATTAACAGATTCCAGTAAATCCCTGCAGAGATTTACTTGCGGAGATGCACTGAAATATAAGTAAACCTGTATTCAGTTCAGGTATCAACTCATGCCAGATGTGCACACAGCAAAATAAAACTCCTTTATTCCAAACATAGTGCTTGCTGTACTTTTCCTGCATTTCCGATTAGAAGTGCAGGAAAATTGCACGCCAAACGTGGTGTTATGCAGTTTTCTTTTTAATGGAATTGTTGTGAAATTACATGTCACCGTAATGAGGAAACAAATAATCACATGAAAATTGGGCTGAAACACACAGGAGACCGCTTGATGTACATTGCAATCCTAAATGCGCTATGATTTTCTTGCAATCGCGATCTTCAAGAAGGGCCCTTAGGTCACTTTCACAATTAACAGAATTTGCGTGCATCATGCAGGATTGTGATTCATCTCAAATGTAATGCATTTTAATGGAACATTGAAATTGCGTTTTTGTTCAAATTTTAGGCCTGGGCTGGGATCCACTAGCAGCTGATTTTTTTTTTTTTTTTTTACACAAAGCAAAAGCATTTAGAAAAGCAATGCTAGTGGGTCCCAGGCCTCAGCCTGTAAATTAGCATCTCTTTCTAAATCTACCTACCTACCCCCCCCCCCTCCCTCCAGAAAAGTCTGCCCCATGGTCTCCCCCACATGTTACTGCAGATTAATCACTCACTCATCCAGCACTGCTTAGTCTGTGCTGTCTTCAGCCCCACTGCCTGCCTCTTCTCTATGATCCTTCACAGGTTAGACATAACATTTGCAGAATGGAGACGAGGCAGGCAGCGGGGCTGGAGAGAGCACGGGTGGAGCAGGGCCGGGATGGGTGAGTGATTCATCTGCAGCTACATGTGCGGTGGCCCCAGGTAGTAGTGGGGGAGACCACTTGGCAGGGTCTGGGGGTGCGGGGTCCCTGCAGCAGTCTGGGCCCTGGAGCAAGTGTCCCCTTTGCTTGAATGGCAGATTGGCAGTGCCATCCCTGATAAACCGTAAATGAATCATAAAACATTAGTCTACAATAAACACATTATTTTCTATTATTCTATACATGCTTGTGTTTTTTTCTGCTCATGTATTTTTCTACTTACTATCTTCCTATGGTCACGTCTTTTATTTTCTATGAACATGCAGCAATAATCCAATAGCACTGTATTCTGCGGTGTGAAAAAGGAAACAATTTTTTCAACAAGTGTATTTCTTATTGTATTTTGGCAGCACATAAATAGAAATGCCAATCACATTTCCTGCAAGCTGTAAAACAATGATTAGAGTATTCACTAGAACAACAGTATGGACTGGGAGATGAAGGCTTACTAACAAAACTTCCAGATGCTTTTATTAAAGCATACTTGTCACAAGGAGACACGTGCACGTCTGTAATGCCTCCCTTTTCTCAGCATGAAGCCCTGTACCAGTCCTGTACCTTTTCATTGCATCTGTCTTATGCTATGGACTTCTCAGATCTCTGTATGTAGCATAAGGAGCAGGTAATGGCCCCAAAGCAAAAGATAAGAGCCTTCTCTCATGCTGTACATAAAGTGCATTACCCCTGACTAACAATGGTCAATGAGATGCTAATAATCACAGCTTACATACCAATTTGATGTGAATCCTCTGCAGCTTGGAATTGGGCCCTGGCAGGGATAGCAGCAGGTCCCAAAAAGTGCATAGATTTTAATTAGCCTGGTCGTGAAGCGTATGGATGCTTTCAATAGTTATGCACATCTTCACCCCAGCCAGCTGCACAATGTAAACATTTAAAGAAATAACTAATGCCCAGGCAGCTCTGAAAATTAGCATCTCAGTGATTATCTTTACTGATAGATTGTCTATATTATTGATATAAATGTAAATTGCCTGGGCCTATTATAAAACAGTTAAACTGCCAGATGACATCAATCAATAGTCAGGAGGATCTTACTTATTAGGAAGGAAGGCGGGGATGTTGTACAGCAGATGATGCACATAGAGAAGAAACAGAATTAACACGCATGTGATGCTGCTGAGTTTGCAGTGAACATTGCATTCCCTGCGATAGCGGGGATGTAACAGAATGGAAAAGCGGCACCTTAACGTTATCTGTGCGCTGCATATAATGGACGGAAAGTATACTTCACTGGTACTGTTGTGGCAATGCAATGCATGCAGGGTGTTACAATTTCACACGTCATTATAGCGCAACACACCCACCACACTTTGATTGTCGCTTACATTCACAGTTGTGTAGTTGGGCAAGCCGTGTTACAAAGGGGCCGTTATGCCGCACTGCAACACACAACTGTGAATGTAGCCTAAAGGTGCCTGTGGACAGAAAATGATCTGATTCTGGAGGGAGACTGATGCTGGACAGAGTATGGTAACTATATTCATATGAAGATATGCCACCCACATAGTGTATATTCATGGGACGTAATCATAGTAACCGCAACACTGTGCAGCACAGCAGTGGGTGTCAAAAATATAGAGGAAGATCAGAAACAATATGAACAGGATTTAGCTGAGGACGTTTCTAAAAAAATGAAAAAGCAAAGGCTGTGCAGATGATACTAGATGTGCAATCTTGCAACATTCTACAGTCAGGTGATGTACAGATTTTATTATACTGCTGTGAATAGCTGCTGTATATGTATTGCTGTAATTCTGTACACATACTACTCCTTTCTGGGGACAAAAGCTGCTTTGCTTTGCCAGAGGGCTGAGCCTATCACAACTAGAGTGCAATCACTCTCTTTTACAGCACTACAAAGCTTCCTGCTGCAGGGCCTATTAAACCCTAAAGCAATGTTTTACCTTTAACAAATAATTATAAAGTAACTTTTTAGGTGATTAAGAGCACATTTTTCTTTTCTTCTAATACTGGATCTGTTGGCTACACATTTTTGCTAGTGACTCAAATTTTTCCTTCAGGTGCTGTTGTCAGGTAAAAAAAAGAAGTCTTACTTCTAAATGCAAATCCTATATATTCATAAAAATAACACATTTTAATTAATTGATAGAAAACGGACATTGTAGATTGCAGAAACTTCATAAATTGACATTATAATCACTTTAGGATTATTAATAATGAATCAAGCTATAGTAACGATGTGTAGCTAGTTAAGATGTTTCATTACAGCTCACCCATGTATAGTATATATGTGTAAACTGGTTGATTAAGTGCCTAGGATTTATTAGTACTTGCTGGGGAGATTTATCATGCTTAGGGATGAGCGTAATGACCTAATTACGAATTTCCGAAATTTCGCGAAATTACTACAATTACGATTTCAGCAGTAATCGAAATTTCGTAATTTTCGCAAATTACGCAAATTTTCGTAATTACGATTACGAAATTTAGTATTTTAAAGTTTGCAAAGGTTTCTATCCCTGTAGATGCCTAAAATGAATAACCAACCAACCTCCTCCTCCTCCTCCTCCTCTCTCTCTCTCTCTCTCTCTCTCTCTCTCTCTCTCTCTCTCTCTCTCTCTCTCTCTCTCTCTCTCCAGAGATTTGTAGTATTTCAAAACCATACTCACATTCATGACATGTCCAGGGATCAAACCCAGGCCAACCACATGGAAGACAGCTATGCTCACCACCATACCACCAAACACACACTAAATAGACTGCTAACCTAAATCTTACTTGTAGACAGTCATATGAGACACATGCTGGGTGCAGGGCTTTGTGATTGGACCATGCGATAGAGTGAGGTGCAAAAATGAAATCATGCCTAGCAGAGGATGGTTTCACAGTGCTAAATGCTAGGCTGGCTGTGGTGCAATTGGTTAGTGTGTCTGGCTGGTAACAGCAAGGTTACAGGTTCGATTCCATCCAGGCATGTCTTTTCCTTTTGCGTTCAACAGTTGTCCAAACAGAGCCAACAGAGCCCCAGATAGCCATGTAGAGTTAGGTCACAGCTAGCCTGGCTGTGGTGCAATTGGTTAGTGTGTCTGGCTGGTAACAGCAAGGTTACAGGTTCGATTCCATCCAGGCATGTCTTTTCCTTTTGAGTTCAACAGTTGTCCAAACACCGAGCACAAAGTTTTGCATGCGTAAAGTTTTACGCACGCAAAATACCCCATGGGGTTCAATGGCGCAGCGCGCGCACGCAAAAGGAAAAGACATGCCTGGATGGAATCAAACCTGTAACCTTGCTGTTACCAGCCAGACACACTAACCAATTGCACCACAGCCAGGCTAGCTGTGACCTAACTCTACATGGCTATCTGGGGCTCTGTTGGCTCTGTTTGGACAACTGTTGAACGCAAAAGGAAAAGACATGCCTGGATGGAATCGAACCTGTAACCTTGCTGTTACCAGCCAGACACACTAACCAATTGCACCACAGCCAGGCTAGCTGTGACCTAACTCTACATGGCTATCTGGGGCTCTGTTGGCTCTGTTTGGACAACTGTTGAACGCAAAAGAAAAAGACATGCCTGGATGGAATCGAACCTGTAACCTTGCTGTTACCAGCCAGACACACTAACCAATTGCACCACAGCCAGGCTAGCTGTGACCTAACTCTACATGGCTATCTGGGGCTCTGTTGGCTCTGTTTGGACAACTGTTGAACGCAAAAGGAAAAGACATGCCTGGATGGAATCGAACCTGTAACCTTGCTGTTACCAGCCAGACACACTAACCAATTGCACCACAGCCAGCCTAGCATTTAGCACTGTGAAACCATCCTCTGCTAGGCATGATTTCATTTTTGCACCTCACTCTATCGCATGGTCCAATCACAAAGCCCTGCACCCAGCATGTGTCTCATATGACTGTCTACAAGTAAGATTTAGGTTAGCAGTCTATTTAGTGTGTGTTTGGTGGTATGGTGGTGAGCATAGCTGTCTTCCATGTGGTTGGCCTGGGTTTGATCCCTGGACATGTCATGAATGTGAGTATGGTTTTGAAATACTACAAATCTCTGGAGAGAGAGAGAGAGAGAGAGAGAGAGAGAGAGAGAGAGAGAGAGGAGGAGGAGGAGGAGGAGGAGGAGGAGGAGGAGGAGGAGGAGGAGGAGGAGGAGGAGGAGGAGGAGGAGGAGGAGGAGGAGGAGGAGGAGGAGGAGGAGGAGGAGGAGGAGGAGGAGGAGGAGGAGGAGGAGGAGGAGGAGGAGGAGGAGGAGGAGGAGGAGGAGGAGGAGGAGGAGGAGGAGGAGGAGGAGGCTGGCTGTGCTATTCATTTTAGGCATCTAGAGGGATAGAAACCCTTACAAACCTGAAAAAGTAAAATTTCGGTTAGAGAAACGAAATTCGTAATTACGGGAGTGAAATTTCGATTACGAAATTGTAAATTACGATTTGAAAATTAATTACGAAATTACGAATTTGGGTCGTAATGTTAAATTTCGCATTCGTAATAAAAGCAGTTCGAAATTTCGAAAATTTCGGCTCATCTCTAATCATGCTTGGTTGAGCCAGTGTGCAACACTGACTGAATCAAATCATGGTCAAGATAATATACATAAAGTAGTTGCATTTCACAGTTTTTCAGTGAGTTTTTAATCCAACATATGGTCATCAAGGATCTGAAACAGATTAGCTTCAGCAAGTCAGAAGGAAACGTTTCAAAGATAAGTGGTGCACAGCAGTGAGCAGCAGCCCATGGGAGAAATGCACACACTGCACCAGCCTCACACCAGCCATTCATACCTCCCAACATTTTGAGATGAGAAAGAGGGACACTTAAGACACGCTCCTGCCACACCCCTGATTACGCCACCGACACAGCCCTAGTCATGAATACCATAAAGATTTCATAAGAAAAATGTATTCTTTTATAACTCAAACTACACTGGTCCTTTCGATCCTGATTTGTTTTTCCAGTCAATCAAACACATATTTCAGTAGAAAATACAAATATTTACATAGAAAGAGGGACAAAGTCCTGAAAGAGGGACAAATGAGGAGGACAGAGGGAGAGGGCTCCCAAAGGGGAACAGTCCCTCCAAAGAGGGATAGTTGGGAGCTATGGCCATTGTATGACAGAATTAATAAGTGTCTTCTGTGGAATCTTGTTTATTTCTGGGATTATAGAGCAGTTGTCATTGATGAGGCCATATTTACAAAAAACAACTAACCCGTGATGTGTGGTTGCAGTGTAGTCAGAAGATGAATGTACTAATCATATAGTACTATATGTCCCTGGTACAATTTGGAGAGATGTTAAACCTTTGGAGTCAACCTGCTTGCTCTGAGTCCATTATTCAATCAGGACATATTTAAGTGAGAGGATTTGAATAACAGTTGGAAGGTAAATAGTACTTGGCTCCTTTCACATTGAATGTTAGTACGGTCAATAGTTTCACCTCAATTTATGAATGTTTCTATTAGTTTTGAGAAATTCAGTTGCAAGATGCTCACAGGCTGATCAGAAGTTCAACAAAAATCTTATGAATGTACCAACAATGATTTTGCTCGTATCTATCTGCTCATAAGGCTAAGCTTGTATTGTAGCGGCATGCATCTGTAAGACATGATATCGGCACTTGCTGTGATGCAAGAACATGCAAATCTTTCTAGCCGTGCCATGCAATTTTTATGCTGCATGCCATCTGTTTTTTCCCTGCACACACATTTGGATGCGGCCTATTGACTTCAACAAGCAAAAAAATGTAATCCAAATTTGTATGGCGGCAGCAGTGAAAATAATAGTAAAGGTACCCATAGACCTGACGATTATGGGCAGATTCGACAGAGACAAATTTATCTCTAATCAAATCTGATTTGTCTCTCTGCCCATATACTACAGGCCGATTCCCGTCTGATTTAAGCATGAAATCTTCAGGGAATCGGCTGAGCCCGCCGCGTCCGCCCCGCCACTGCGCCCCAATGTATAAATGTGCCCTCCCTGGTGTGTGCATTTATACATTACCTGTCCTGTAGCAGCCTCCGTGCGGTGATTGTCCATGACGGATAACAGCTGCATACACGGTAGCGGCGCATAGCGTCCAATGTCAGGCGATATGCACAGCTATCGTGAATAAGTGTATGCGGAACCCGGTGAGATGGACGGAAACCTCGTGGAGGCTGACAACGGACAGGTAATGTATAAATGCACACACATTTATACATTGCAGTGGCGGGGGTTTCGTCTTGTCGCCTGTTCCAAAATCAGCCGTCGTACCGCTGCACATCCGTCCAACCAACTTTGGTCTGACATTTTGCAGCATGCGCGATCGACCATGCAACCAATTTCCATCCCGAAAATGGTCCCTTTGTTGGTCGGGCATGCACTTAGCGGCACAAATTTTCATCCAATTTGATTATAATAATCGAATTGGATGGTCAATTGGCTGCCAAGTCGCTTGATGTATCGCCATCTTATATGTTGGAATCCTACAACTTTAAAGAGGAACTCCAGTAAAAATAATGTAATAAAAGTGCTACATTTTTACAGTAATTATATATAAATGATTTAGTCAGTGTTTGCCCATTGTAAAATCTTTTAAATCCCTGATTTACATTCTGACATTTATTACATGGTGACATTTTTACTGTTGGCAGGTGATGTAGCTGCTGCATGCTTTTTTGGCAGTTGAAAACAGCTGTACACAGCTATTTCCAACAATGCAGCAAAGTTCCCAGACAGGAAACTGCCAGGAGTACCATGGTCCTCAGAGTTTCTTGTGGGAGGGGTTTCACCACAATATCAGTTATACAGCGCCCCCTGATGATCTGTTTGTGAAAAGGAATAGATTTATCATGTAAAAGGGGTATCAGCTACTGATTGGGATAATGTTAAATTCTTGGTCGGAGTTTCTCTTTAACAAGAGTCAAAACTGTGAATCATTTTTGTGCAGTTGCTAGTTTAGTCGATAAATTATATTGTGCTTATATTTACATCTCCCTTTATCTGTTTAGGTGACCAAAATGTTAATAGTACAGTTATAGCAGATTGACTGAACAAACTAAAGCATTAAAGCTTTTCCATCCACACTTCTAGCTCGTGTATTTATGTAGACAACAAATGGAGAAAAGAGAAGGAACATTTTATAGAGAAATGGTATAATAATACCAAGGCTTAGTTTGTACAAGACTACGGTTTTAATCATATTCTGCAGGTGGACTTATTCAGCGTTGCTTTAAAAAAGAATCGATCTGCCGTCATTTCTTGAAATAAGGGAGGATGTATACTTAGACATAAATGTTTTATGTGCAGATTGCACAATAAAACTTAAGTAAATAATATCAATTATTTAAAAAAGCAACTTTATTATATATGTAGGTCATGATATATTACAGTGTGTCTGTCTCCACAGTGCTCTGTTCGCAGAAACGAGTGAAAATCACGTGACATGAAGTTTTAATTTTTCATGAAGGCAAAGACACTCATCCACATTTTGTCCAGTAATGCCTTAATAAATCATGAATTGCAGTCTGCAAATCGCTAGGACAAAGTTGGGCCAGCATTGATTCATGAACACAGTGACAGAATGACAGTTTCAGTACAGAAAACAAATGTCCTGTAATTAAATTTGATTTTATTTAAGCCGTTCTGATCTGCCATGACCTTGGACATGAGATTAAGATGTGAATGGCCATTAAGCGTAACATTTTTTAACATCCTATATTTCGGGCGGGGGAAGTGCGTTTTCTCAGACACAGCAAGGCGATTTGTCAGAAGGGATACAGGTAGAGACTTAGAAAGGACGGTGTGGGTTGTGGAAGATGTGAAAATTTTCAGTGCAGAATCATAATAATAATAATCTCATGCAAGTGATGTGCTGGATTACGCTTAATTAGAAAGAAAATTGCTTCATGATTGCAGTGTGCGTCATACAATGCATAAGTGTTTATGAGAAGGGATGATACCATGTTCAAAAGAAAATACATGTAGTTAACCTACTGTTAGAAACATTTGTGGAATACATGACTTAAGTGTTAAAATGTAGGAAACGCCTCATGTTACACACAGGGTAACTACTTATGCGCTGCCATGTCCTTTCATACATATAAGCAAATCGAAATGCATATGGGTAGATCAGTTGTGCTCAGCCCTCCCCTCTCCCAAGATCTTACAGATGACTGTTTATTATGATCAATAAAATTGAGCTAATGCCACTACTCATAAAAGGGAAAATGGCAAGACAGAAAATAAGGGTTTATCTCATTCTCTGGGAAAACGCCTGCTGCTCAAAGGATACCTGAAGTGAGAGGGCTGCCATAATTATTTCCTTTTAAAGAACACCAGTTGCCTGAGGTCCTGCTGATCATTCATGCATCAGTGTTGTCTGAATCACGTGCATGATATAGAGACGTGAGAAAAAATGGGCGTGGGGTAAAGCCAATATAAAGTCTACACAGTGAATACTGATAACCATAAACCCCCTTCCTGCTGCCTAAACCTAAAACCCCCTAAACCCCAAAACCCCCCTTCCTGACGCCTAACCTTAAAACTCCCCTTCCTGATGCCTAAGGCTGGGTGGCCTGAGGCTGGGTAAGATGGTGCCCATTAGGTCAGAAACAACCCTGCATCCAGAGACTGTTCAGATGGGTTGCTAACTCAAAATACCAGATATTAATATCCTGTTGCAACCATTAATTTATATTAACCTTTTAGCAGCCACATATAGGAAGACTATATGTGGCTGCAGGGCCAAATTATTTTCTGCCGCTGGGGAAGTGTACCTCCCTCAGCCTGGCAAGTGATGCGGAGCGACACAGGGAGCTGTCTTATTTACCTGTCCAGACGCTACATCGGCTTCTCCTCTCCACCACCGCGGTGGCAAAACACTATCGATATATCTTTTGGGTTGCGATTACATGATCAGGACTAATATGATGGTGTCACCATTGCAGCCCTGCCTGGTGGTGGAAGAGGGGTGAATAGTCTCTATCGTCACCCCTCTTCCAGCACTGAGTGGTCCGTCCAAAATTTTCCAGAATTTTGGGGCCTTTTGCCCATCAAAAACTATAAATTAAGTTGGCAACCCTGGTCTGAAGCTTGTATGGGTTTCCTCTGATGATTCCAATGTCTTCCCACACTCTAAAGCATAAAGATAGTTAACTATCCCCAACACTAGAACCTTGACTGTTGTGGAAACATTAGATTGTAAACCCCACTGATGTGATTTAGTTCTATGTTAAAAAGTGTTACTATAAATGCCTTACTTTTACGAGTTAAATGGGAATTCATTATTATTTCAACAAACTGGCAAAGGGATATCAGTGAAATTCATAGCATGTGGTTTGTATATAGATCTTGTAAAAAATAATATTAGCAGGGATTTGATGTAATGACATGAGCATTTCCTTGGTGTACAGACTCTTTGTTGAAAAGGAGGTTTTTCCATGATTACAAATAGATCCTGTGCTATCTGGCGCTGCCAATAACTCCGATAACTGCAGGCAAGTAATTGATCAATCTGGACAACAAAGAAATGTTAAGCAGAAGCAGCAATACACACTCTAATAAAATATTGCTAAATGCTGTTGACACAGACACAAAGCCCTGCAGCCACTGTTTAGTAACACAAGCGATTGGTATTCTTGTTACAGACATTAAATAATAACTGCAGCTGTGTGAAAGGGAAAATCAGTTCATAAGAAAAGATTCCATGGAAAAACACTTTTGTGTCTTGGACTTAAAGAAAAATAATACAATCTAAAGCAACACTTTAGAATAATGCAGAATGTGATATATTAACAAGCTTTCACAGAGCAACAGCTTATATGTATACGTTGTCTAGGATATGCTTTGGTTTAGCTGAACAATAGCTGTATGTAAGTAGATCTCAATCATCATCATATTCAGTTTACTTTTGACATTTAATCATGGTATTACAAAAAATAAAAAAAACATTTAAGTACCCCTGAACCACTTTATAATAAGCATACTATTAATGCTGATTGAATTGTGATGCTATGACATATGTCACAGGACTATCCTTCCCCTGCCCCCCCCCCCCTCCCACTCTGCTCAGCCGAAATATTCGACTTGAGCAGAACATCGATGATGGGCAGGGAGGAAGTGTCAGTACTTCCTCCTTTCTGCCCGTCCTTAGTCCCACCTCCTCCACTCACCACTAATAAGTCCTATGTGCTGTTACAGCACAAGGAGCGCTGGGGACCTTAATTACCACAAGACTGCACACAGTGCAGCTCCCCAGCGCCGTTAATGGTACCTATGTACTGTTACGACACACAGAGCACTGGGGAGCTGCGCTGTGTGTGGTTTTGTGGTAGTTTAAGTCGGAACGATAGTGTACTAACAACTGTTTTGTAAACTATCGTTCTGACCTCAATTACCACAAGCCCACACACAACGCAGCTCCGCAGCGCGCTGTGTGCTGTAACAGCACATAGGAACCATTAGCAGCACATGGAGGGAGAAGGACTAAGCACAGGCAGAGAGGAGGAAGTACTGACACATCCTCCCTGCCCTTCATAAACGTGAATATTTTGGCTGAGCAGAGCAGGAGGTACTGGAATAAAAGATTATTAGGAACACCATATACTAATACAGTGTTTGACCCCCTTTTGCCTTCAGGACTGCCTTAATTCTACATGGCAGTAATTCAACAAGGTGCTGAAAGCATTCTTTAGAAATGTTGGCCCATATTGATAGGATAGCATCTTGCAGTTGGAGATTTGTGGGATGCACATCCAGGGCATGAAGCTCCTGTTCCATCACATCCCAAAGATGCTCTATTGGGTTAAGATCTGGTGACTGTGGGGGCCATTTTAGTACAGTGAACTCATTGTCATGTTCAAGACACTAATTTGAAATTATTCGAGCTTTGTGACATGGTGCATTATCCTGCTGGAAGTAGCCATCAGAGGATGGGTACATGGTGGTCATGAAGGGATGGACATGGTCAGAAACAATGCTCAGGTAGCCCGTGGCATTTAAACAATGCCCAATTGGCACTAAGGGGCCTAAAGTGTGCCAAGAAAACATCCCCCACACCAATACACCACCACCACCAGCCTGCACAGTGGTAACAAGGCATGATGGATCCATGTTCTCATTCTGTTAACGCCAAATTCTGACTCTATGAAGACTCCTCAGACCAGGCAACATTTTTCCAGTCTTCAACTGTCCAATTTTGGTGAGCTTGTGCAAATTGTAGACTCTTTTTCCTATTTGTAGTGGAGATAAGTGGTACCCGGTGGGGTCTTCTGCTGTTGTAGCCCATCCACCTCAAGGTTGTGCATGTTGTGGCTTCACACATGCTTTGCTGCATACATCGGTTGTAATGAGTGGTTATTTCCGTCAACGTTGGTCTTCTATCAGCTTGAATCAGTCGGCCCATTCTCCTCTGACCTCTAGCATCAACAAGGCATTTTCGCGCACAGGACTGCCGCATACTGGATGTTTTTCCCTTTTCTCCCCATTCTTTGTAAACCCTAGAAATGGTTGTGTGTGAAAATCCCAGTAACTGAGCAGATTGTGAAATACTCAGACCGGCCCATCTGGCACCAACAACCATGCCACACTCAGAATTGCTTAAATCACCTTTCTTTCCCATTCTGACATTCAGTTTGGAGTTCAGGAGATTGTCTTGACCAGGACCACACCCCTAAATGCATTGAATAAACTGCCATGTGATTGGTAGATAAGATAATTGCATTAATGAGAAATTTAACGGGTATTCATAATAATCCTTTAGGTGTGTGTATGTCGCAGCATCACACATAAATCAGCACTAAAATTATGTTTATTATAAAGCTACTTTACTTTAAGGCAGGTGCTGTGGCCAGAGGTGCTCGTCACGACCTCGTGATCACGAATAACTTGTGATCACGAGTCATTTTTGCTGATCACAAGGTTGTAATCAGCAATCGTGATCGGCTCTCGATCAGGAATGCTGATCACGAATGCACTCATGATTGCACTCGTTACCCGACTCATGATGTCAGTGTTTGATTGATTAAAAACCCACCGAAATTTAAAAAAAAAAAAACATTCTAAAGCTATAAGGTATTTTTAAAAAAAAATTCCCTCTTGTTCCCACTGTTCTTCTTAACATATCTGGCAATATCTGGTGTTTGTAGCATGTAAAGTGGCCTTGATATTAACCGTTAAAGTCGGCGAGTTTTAAATCACAAGTCACGACTCGTGATTCCTGATTACATGCAGTTATTAGACTCAAAACCGCACTCAAGTCGGATATCTGTTTCTATTCGTGATTGTGATCACGAGTCAATTCGTAAGTGGGTGGAGTCTAATTTGTGATTGGGGTATCCGAGCATCACTATATGGCTCCCGTACTAAGGTTTCATTTGACATAGGTTGACATAGGTTTCAGTTGATCATTATAGTTCATTCATAAATTTAATTTCATTTCTCCTGCTAAATTAATTCATGGATAAGCACATGAACGACTTTCAGATGTCCAATTTGTACATCATTTTAATCCTGAATTTTAGTTATGTGTGATTAATTTGTACTTCTCTAAATGGCTAGTTACAATCATGATCACTTTTTTTTTTTTTTTTTTTTCCACAATAATTTTTATTGAAAAAATTTTCAGCATACAAGTTATGTAAGTATCCAATGGCATAGTATATAATATATATAACAAATAAACAATATATAAGACGTTCTCCACATAAGCATATACATTTCACTAGAAAAATATAGCTCAGTTGTACAACCAGCTTGTTATAAGTTAAATATAACTGTGAAATAAATTTGCATCTTATAATCATGTTATAGAGTAAAGAAGAAATTAAAAAAAAAAAAAAAAAATTCAATAATACTGCAAGATTATAAATCCGCATAAATTCGCATAAAATCCGCATAAAGATGCAAAATCCGCATCAAGATGCGTAAATATAATGCTACCATGCGAAATTTTGCGTTAGGATTCAGAAAACCTCAAAGTTGCGCGAAAATGCGCAAAAACGCGTAAAAAAGCGCAAACGCCCAGAAAACGCGCGAAAAACGCCAATAGGTGCGAAAAACGCGCTATAAACGCGTTCAACACACCCAGGCATGTAACCTATCTATAAATGTGGAAAAGAACCTGTATTTACATAAAAATAGTAAAAATGATGACAAATCTTACTGAAGTATAAAAAACTACGAAAATTATAAAATTATAACAACAATCATGATCACTTTTGAGCCTGTGTAGGCTGATCAATTAACCAACCAATCAGAGAAGTACAATCTTACCTCCTGTTATTTATCACCTGTTAATCGATTGGATCATTTGCTTCTCCATGAGTTCTCCTAATTTAGGAGAATTAATCCTCTATAGTCCCATGAGCAGTGGTGAGCAAAATGTATACTTAAAGGACCTCTCTCACGATATTCTTAACATTTTAAATACATGTAAACATATACAGATAAGAAGTACATTTCTTTCAGAGTAAAATGAGCCATAAATTACTTTTCTCCTATGCTGCTGTCACTTACAGTAAGTAGTAGAAATCTGACATTACTGACAGATTTTGGACTAGCCCATCTTCTCATGGGGGGTTCTCAGGGTTTTCTTTATTTTTAAAAGCACTTAGTGAATGGCAGTTGCTCCGTCCAACTGCCAAACGTGTGCAGCAAGCAGGGAGGCTGGCCAAAATCTTTGTATAAATATTTTTCAGGGAGTGTCTTTCTAATGAACAAAGGTCATGCTGAGAATCCCCTATGGAGAGATGGACTAGTCCAAAATCTGTCAGTAATGTCAGATTTCTAATACTTACTGTAAGTGACCGCAACATAAGAGAAAAGTAATTTAGGGCTCATTTTACTCGTAATGTGTATGTGTTTTAACTTTTAAGATTTTCATGGCCGTTCCTCTTTAAGTAGATAGTTGTTAAAGTAGTATTCTTATCAATATCCATTCAAAAGCTATTTGTTCAAAAACTCAGGTGCTATACGTGCATTCAGATATATTTGTTTATCCCTGTTTCTAGCGTGGGTGAGGCGGGTATCCACATGGGGCACTGTGCAGGAGGGGGATGCAATAGGTACACTAACACAGCCGTAAGAAGAGGGTCCCAACTTCTCCCTCTCTCCAGGCCCCCCTTCTGTGCTCCTTCCCCCTCATTGCACAGCATCAGCATAGCAGGGAGTGATTACAGTGAACACTTACCTCACCAGGCTCCATGCGATAGAGGTCTAAATGCCCCCAGTCTTCTTTGTCTGCGGCGCTGCTTACTCTAATTCTGCTAATTAGGAAACAGAGTGAGCAGAGCTGCTCACTCTACTTCCTGTCTGTCTGCAAATGTATTTATTTTTTTATGAGATTTTGACTAACGTACATGTGTCACGCCGATGGTTCCTCTCTCTTTGACGCTGCAGGGCTGTACTTAATCTGAGTGTGGGGACTGTTGTACAATGTCACATTTCTCCTCAAAACTAGGCAAAAGCAACTGTCACTGAATAAGCTCCTTGTTAAAGCCACACAAAAAGGTTGTGGTGAGGCAACAGATAGCAATGATTCTGTTCGTTAAAGGACCACTATCGTGAAAAAAGTAGGCAGTTAAAAAATGTGACAGATGACCGGTTTTGGGCCAGTCCATCTTTTTAAGGGGGATTCTCAGGGCTTTCTTTGTTTTCAACAGCATTTCCTGACCACCAGTTGCAAAATCTAACTGACATAATAGTGTGCAAGTGATTAGGGAGGCCGGCTGGTATCTTGCTATTTTGGCAGTTAAACAGCTGTTCAGGAAATGCTGTTGAAAACAAAGAAAGCCCTGAGAATCCCCCTTAAGAAGATGGACTGGCCCAAAGAAGATGACAATCTGTCACATTTTTTAACTGCCTACTTTTTTGCGATAGTGGTCCTTTAAGCAAAAGTCTTTTTTAGATTTTTACTTTATGCAGTACAGTGCTTTGTATTGAATATTTTTCTGTAAATGTTTTTGGATTGTGGTACGAATCATCTGAGTTTCCATTAATCTTTAAGGGGGAAATTTGCTTTGATATAAAAGTGCTTTGTATTACAAGTATTTTCCCACTGTATGTAGCATTGGCAAGGTAAGATTGAAGTGAAATTAAACCCAAGTTGTAAAATTGATTGGAAAGTAGAGCAGCATCCATGTGGTTTTATTGTACTCTTATTGTTGCCCCCTCTTCTTACCACAGTCTGGGTCCCCTGTGTCTAGAGATGGCCCAAACGGTTCGCCGGTGAATGGGAACCGGCCAACTTCTGGTGTTAGTGATCGCAGAGAACCGGAAACTTTCCCGGAAGTTCGGTTCGCCCCCACAGTGCATCATTAGGGTCAACTTAGCCCCTCTACATCACAGTCAGCAGGCACATTGTAGCCAATCAGGCTACACTCTCTTCTGGAGCCCCCTCCCCCCCCCTTATAAAAGGCAGGCAGCGTCAGGCATTGAACTCACTTGTGTGCCTGCAGTAATTAGAGAAGGGAGAGCTGCTGCTGCAGAGAGAGCTATAGGGAAAGCTTAGTTAGGCTCTTGTAGGCTTGTTAGCTTGCCTCTTGCTGATTCTTATTGCTAAAAAAGCACCCCTCAACAGTTCTTTTGAGAGCTAATCTTGTTCTTGTGATATATGTATATATATTTTTGTGTGTGTGTCCCACAGACATTTGTGTTGCATAGACAGCCTTGGTAATTCCTACTATGCCACTGCCAGGCCCAGCACATTCAGTGACTACCTGTGTGTGTGACAGACAGCTGCACATTTGTAATCCCAATCACTGCACCTGTTCACTGTTCAGTGCACCTACCCACCTATACCTACGTGAGTGCACGCATTGTTAATACCACCAGTCATTGCACCTGTTCACGGTGTGTGTGTGTGTGTGAGAGAGAGAGACAAGTGCACATTTGCAATTCCAATCACTGCAGTGCATACCTGTAACCTGTTCAGTGCACCTACATGAGTGCAAGCAGTGTAATATACCACCAGTCATTGTACCTGTGTGTGACAGCTGCACATTTGTAATACCAATCCCTGCATACCTGTTCGCTGCACCTGTGTGACTGCACGCTGTTTAGTATACCAGTCCGTGCATACCTGTTAACTACACCTGTGTGACAGCTGCACATTGTATTGTAATACCAGTCACTGCTATCTTTCACTGCACCTGTGTGACTGCACATTGTATTAGCCAAGTTAGTGCATACCTTTCACTTCATCCCCCCGATATGGACAAAACAGGCAGAGGCAGACCTAGAGGCAGGCCACCCGGGAAGGGCTGTTCGAGGTCGTGCTGACGTGATTTCGTGCGGCCCTAGACCAAAGTACAGTGCTCAGAAGAAGGCACGTCCCATCAACTCCCAAGATTGTCAGGACGTGGTTGACTATTTCACACAGAACACCTCATCTTCCGCATCCACCAGCGCTACTCCAAGTACCACATCCACTACATTTGACACTTCGCAGGAGTTATTTGGGGGGGAAATCACTGATTCACAACCATTATTGTTACAACAAGATGAAGGCGCTAAGCAAGTTACACCACCTCAAAAAGGCGATACCCAAACTGTACCATGAAGTTGAGGCAAGTGGTGTCATCTCTGACACACAGCGTTGGATCAAGGGTTCATCTGACCATGGATGCCTGGTCTGCCAAGCATGGTCAGGGCAGGTACATTGCTTACACAGCCCATTGGGTCAACCTGGTGACCGCTGGCAAGCAGGGAGTACGTGGCTGTGCAGCGGACCTAGTGACACCTCCACGGCTTGCAGGCAGGCCTGCTGCCACCTCCTCTCCTCCTGCTACATCCTCTTCACTGTCGTCCTCCTCCTCCTCCTTGGCTGAGTGGCAGTTCAACTCTACTGGTGCTGTGATATCCTCTCCAGCTACACAGCCCCAGCTCCCCAGGGCCTATGCTGCATGCCAGGTACGACAGTGTCATGCCATCTTAGACATGTCTTGCGTCAAAGCGGAGAGTCACACTGGAGCAGCTCTCCTGGCTGCTCTGAACAAACAGGTGGATCAGTGGCTGACCCCGCACCAACTGGAGATTGGCAACGTGGTGTGTGACAACGGCAGCAATCTAATTTCAGCTTTGAATTTGGGAAAGTTGACACATGTACCCTGCATGATGTGCTCAATCTCGTAATTCAGAGATTTGTGTCTAAGTACCCAGGCTTACAGGACGTCCTAAAGCAGTCCAGGAAGGTATGTGGGCATTACAGGCGGTCTTACACGGCCATGGCACGCTTTGCCGATATTCAGCGGAGAAACAACTTGCTGGTGAGACGCTTGATTTGCGATAGCCCGACTCGCTGGAATTCGACTCCCCTGATGTTCGATCGCCTACAACAGGAGAAAGCCGTCAAACAGTATCTCTACAACTACAGTCAAAGGACACAGTCTGGGGAGATGGGGATGTTCTGGCCGAAGTACTGGACACTCATGCGAAATGCCTGCAGGCTCATGTGGCTGTTTGAGGAGGTGACAAACCTGGTGAGTCGCAGTGAAGGCGCCATCAGCGACTTGAACCCATATGCCTTCTTCCTGGAGCGTTCCGTGCGTAGAGTGGTGGATCAAGCTGTGGAGGAGCGTGAACAGGAACAGGAGGAAGAGTTGTGGGATCAATTCTCAGCAGAACCAGATGATTCCTCAACACCTGTGGCAGCACAGAGAGGGGAGGAGGAGGAGGAAGAAGAGTCGTGTGGGGAAGAGGAGTCAGATGATGAGGAAGGTGTTGTTTTGGAGGAGGAGGATGAGGCAGAAGAACAACCGCAGCAGGTGTCGCAGGGGGCTTGTGCTGCTCAACTTTCCCGTTGTATTGTTCGTGGCTGGGGGGAGGAGGAGAACTTAGCTGACATCACTGAGGAAGAGCAAGAGGAAATGGAAAGTACGTCTGCATCCAACTTTGTGTAGATGGCATCTTTCATGTGGTCCAGCCTGTTGGGGGACCCCCGTATAAAAAACTCAAGGGGAATGAGCTGTACTGAGTGGCCATGCTTCTAGACCCTTGGTATAGGCACAAAGTGGCCGAGATGTTTCCAAACCACCAGAAGGCAGAAAGGATGCAGCACTTGCAGAACAAGCTGGCAACTATGCTTTACAATGCGTTTAAGGGTGATGTCACAGCACAACGGGATAAAGGTACTACTGGCAGTAATCCTTCTCCCATGTCCACGCAGGCAAGGACAGGACGCTCCAGCGATCACATGGTAATGTCGGACATGCGGACATTCTTTAGTCCAACGCCTCGCCTAAGCACTTCCGGATCCACCCTCCACCAACGCCTGGACCAGCAGGTAGCCGACTACCTGACCTTAAAGCGGTTTAAAACTCTGACAAAATTTTCAACAAAAATGTGTTTTCCTACTTTTTATAACCCATACAATTCTCATATTTGCTTTTTTGCACAAGTATTAGTATTCATTTAGATATTATAACTTCCCAAAGTTCAGTTAATTTACTTTGAAAGCTGCTGGTGCATTTTATTTATAACTGTTGTCATTCTCTTGTAAATCCTGTCAGCCGTTATTTCTGATCTGTTTTTCACCCCAGGACTCATCAGCTGAAGTCCTGCACAGCCAGAGAATGTTTACATACATGTATCAAGTAAAGAATGTTTACACAAGATAAGATTATAAGCAGTTCGGATGCTGGTTCTCCCTGCAGAAGAAAGAGTCAGCCCTGTGATGTAACCCTTTGAATGCTGTTTTACTAAAAAAAAAACACAATGGCCTCAATTCACTAAGATCAGTGAGAGAGTTATCTTATTTCTTAATTCCTTAAGTTACCTCCTCTGTAGTTAATTTACCTCCTCTGTAGTTAATTTACCTCCTCTGTAGTTATTTTCACACGCAGGTAATTAACAACCTGTCTTTAACTCTGGAGTTATTTTATGGATCGGAGAGTTAAGGTCCGTACACACGCCGGACTGGAGGCAACGACGGGTCCGTTGTCACCTCCCGCTGGGTGGGCGTTCCAATGACAGTCCGGCATGTGTACGCACTGTCGGCAGACTAATACGGCTGTTTCTGAACGATCCGCTGGGCGGATCACTCAGAAGCAGCCGTATCAGTCCGCCGACAGTGCGTCCACACGCCGGACTGTCGTTGGAACGCCCACCCAGCGGGAGGTGACGACGGACCCTTCGTTGCCTCCAGTCCGGCGTGTGTATGGACCTTTAACTTAAAGACAGAAGAGTTAACTTTAGGTTTGCCTGAGGTAAAATGTTTCCTGAATACTACATGCCTTATCACCATGGTAACAACTCTAGAAACGTTATTGAAGACAGGAGATAATCTTAGCGAATTGAGGCCATTGTGTTAGTATATTATATACTGTAAATAATCTTTTAGAGCAAAGAAGAAATTCTGGGTTATATTCTGCTTTAAGTGTGGAGGTAGACACTGTGAGTAGCGATGAACCCTTGGACTACTGGGTGCGCAGGCTAGACCTGTGGCCAGAGCTGTCACAATTTGCCATCCAACTACTGTCTTGCCCTGCCTCAAGCGTCCTGTCAGAAAGGACCTTCAGCGCAGCTGGAGGCATTGTCACTGAGAAGAGAAGTCGCCTAAGTCAAAAAAGTGTTCAGTACCTCACCTTTATCAAAATGAATGAGGCATGGATCCCGGAGGGCTACTGCCCGCCCGAAGACTAAGTCAGTCCCTGCACACAGCATCTCTGCCTGAACGCCGTGTGACTGCCTGCCCCATGACAATGTCGCTCCCCACACAGCATCTCTGCCTGCAGGCCGCTTGACTGCCTTCTTCGCCACCACAGAGGCGCTCAAACTTATTGCTTGACCCACTGAGTTGTGCTCCCATTTTTGCCTGAGGAAGCGGGGTCACGCCCGCGAAACGCGTTGCATTTGTGGAGTTGAATAAATTACTCGACAATTCTATTTTATTGAGACTCAAGTGAGTTTTCTTTTTTTGTAAGAGGGAGGTGAGTCCACCTTAACATCCCCCTCTCCTTTTAAGCGGTTTTTAAAACGTTTTACTCTACTCTGGCGCCTCTGTATACCGAGTTTTTGCTGATCTTCTAGTCCACCCTGGGTGGAGGGGTGCATCCCCATCTACTATCTACAGAGAGCGACTTCTTAACCTGAGTGGGGTCAGGTCCTAATGCTCCCCACCTGCATTTAAAGTGGTTGCCTATTGGTAACCCGTGTTTGTGAGTATATATATATATACATAAAATTGTATTGAACTCTTCATTTTACCTGACAATACTGCACCATATTGGGCTCTCGATTCTCTTCTTGTTTTTAAGCATTCTTCGCCACCACCAACAAGGTCCACCAGGACTCCAGGCGGATTCCTGAATTTTTAAGGCCACTGCTAGCAGCAGCCGCTATAATAATTTTTCTGGTGCGTGTACATGCCTGCCTAATTTTTCTGGCTGCAACCATATGGGCTTGAAAACTGCTATCGCCTGCACTCTCACCATGGAGCGCACCAGTCCAGCACGGCCATCAAAACACCAACAGCTGTTTGTGGTGCGTTACACAGTGAGTTTGGTCTGTCAGTGTGAAGCAGTACTCTAATTACACTCCCTGATTGATGTATACACATGCAAGATGTTTTAAAGCACTTTAGGCCTCCAATTTAGCATGCAATGCGATTTCTACCCTTAAAACGCTGCTTTGCGTCAAATCCAGATTTTCCCCGGGACTTTTGGCATGTATCCCACTCCCCCATGCAAAAACTCAGATGTTAGACCCCTTGAAACATCTTTTCCATCACTTTTGTGGCCAGCATAAATGTTTCTAGTTTTTAAAGTTCGCCTCCCCATTGAAGTCTATTGCGGTTTGCAAAATTCGCATGTTCACGCTCGTTTGCGGAGGTTCGCGAACCGAAAATCGGAGGTTCGGGCCATCTCTACCTGTGTCACATGCACGTGCCAGTATAAAAAAAGACCATGTGAAACCTCCTCGTTGACCAGCCTTCTGGGCAAATCATTGTTAGGATTTAGGAGATGGATAGATTACTTGAGTACAAATGTCATTTTCCATATACAGCAACTTTTTTGTTCAATTTTCAGTTTCCATTGGCTGTAGCTCTATCTTCTATATGTAGCTGCTCCCCATACATCCAGCAGACCCCCTTGTAAACAGCATCCCCTTCTTAAAAAGACACTGAAGCGGAAAAAAAATATGATATAATGAATTGGTTGTGTACTATGAATAATTACTAGAAGATTAGCAGCAAAGAAAATATTCTCATATTTTTATTTTCAGGTATATAGTGTTTTTTCTAACATTGCATCATTCTATAATATGTGCAGATTACACAACATTCAGCATTCAAAATGATTCTTTCAGAGCAGTCTGTGAACTAATGACCTCTCCTCAAGCAGAGAAAAAGTAAATAGTTCAATAACACTTGAGATAATAAAAGTCAGATAACAGCCCTCTCCAGGACTTTGAAAGTTGCAGAGCTTAATTGCTTTTTTGCATAGAGATAACAACTGGAGTTTCTTAACTCTTCCTGTACTGGAAACAATTAGACTGATGTATCTGATCTTAATGTTTTATTTCTTAGCTGTACTACACATACAAATCATAATATCATAATTTTTTTTTTCCGCTTCAGTGTCTCTTTAAAGCCTCTTTCACAGTGCGACGTTAAAATCGTCCCTTTAAAGAGACACTGAAGCGAGACTAAATCTCGCTTCAGGTCTTATATATAGCAGGGGCACGTGTGCCCCTGCTAAAACGCCGCTATCCCGTGGCTAAACGGGGGTCCCTTCACCCCCAACCCACCCCCCGCAAAAGATGGTCGGCAAGTTGGTCGTGGGGATTGTCTTCCTGGAGGCAGGGCTAACGGCTGCAGCCCTGCCTCCAGTCGCGTCTATCAGACGCGCATCGCCGCCTCTCCCCCACCCCTCTCAGTGAAGGAAGACTGAGAGGGGCGGGGGAGAGGCGGAGATACGCATCTGACAGACGCGCATGGGGCAGGGCTGCGGCGGTTAGCCCTGCCCCAACCAGGAAGCGCTCCCCCGCTGCACGGAGGGGGTTTGGGGGGACAGGGACCCCCGTTAAGCCGCGCTATAGCGGCGTTTTAGCAGGGGCACGCATGCCCCTGCTAGCTATGAGGTCTGAAGCGAGATCTATTCTCGCTTCAGACTCTCTTTAAGTTGTTACAAAATGTGCTAATTATTTCTGAATAAAAATGGAAAATATGTGGATTATAAAAGTGCTGAATTTATTTTATATAGCAGCAGTATAAAACACTTTTTAATTGATTGCTTATATTTATATAGAGAGGCAGTGTTTCTCTGTGTGACTGCCATCATTTTCTAGTAGTGTCCATGTAACTAGAGAGGAGGCACGCAGCTAAATTTAGTTATATATTAATAATTTAGTAAGCTTCCTGCAGTGCAGAAAACATAACAGTACTGTGCATACAGCGTGTGAGAATTTGTAGGAGAAGCTAAGCATTACAAAGGAAATGTACCTTGTGATGTTAATAGTTCAGTGTGTGCTGAAATAGAATCATCCTTCTGTTTCTGATTCAGATTTCAAAATACTAAACCACAAATCTCTCTCAAGAGTGTATATTAATCATCATCATAAACAAATCAAGTTGTCGGTTTCATTATGTATTTATCTTTAATTTCTCTTACTCAGGCCGCGATTGTCAACTGGTCATGTACTTAGACAAAGTTCACACTAAATCCATTGCAATGTGCATGTGGGACATCAGAATGCATTTTTAAACTTTTTTTTCTTTTGATGATGTGTCGCAATGCACAGAACCACATAGCTTTTCATATGTAATGCAGGCGTAGCGTGTGCGGTGTCTGGTAGCACATCGCTTAGCTTGCAATCTTACAACAAAATCCAACAAACCACATAGGGATTGTGATTGTGGTAACATTGCATCATTTTGCTGTGCAGTTATAACGATAACACAATGCTCATAGAGCCTGATGCAAGTAGTGGTGACATTGCAGTGCACAGACAGCGCACAGCAGTTTTATTGGTACTAAAGCAGGGAAGGCAGCACCCACCTTCCCCAGTTAGTGGTACATGCATTGTGCACAGTGTGTTACCATAGCAATGCATGCGGCACACCGTTACACTAATAAGGTAATGTGTGCTGCCTCCCTGCCAATAGTAAGGATAGATGTGATAACTGCATTCGGTTTTACAGCCACTGATTACTTGTAATGGGGATTATTTGTATTGTGTACTTTTCCTTTAAATTCTAAAGAATCCATTTCTTTTTGTTAAAACGAACCTAAACAGAGGGATATGGATGTTTCCTTTTTTTTTTAAATACCAGTTGCCTGGTAGTCCTGCTTATCGCTTTGGTGCAGTAGTGGCTGAATCACACACCTGAAACAAGCATGCAGCTAATCCAGTCTGGCTTCAGTCAGAGCACCTGATCTGCATGCTTGTTGAGGGGCTGTGTCTAAAAGTATTAGAGACACAGGATAAGCATGAGAGTCAGACAACTGGTACTATTTTAAAAGGAAAAATCCAAATCCTTCGCAGTTTAGGTTCCCTTTAAAGCGTACCAGAGGTGACATGATGAGTCAGGCCAGGGGCGTAGCAATAGGGGGTGCAGTGGTAGCGACCGCATCGGGGCCCTTGGGCCAGAGGGGCCCCGAAGGGCCCTCCCTCAACTACAGTATTAGCTCTCTATTGGTCCTGTGCTCATAATAATCACTTCTATAGATACTTTGAATAGTGGTAATCATTAACAAGCTGTTCCCCATCCCCTTCTTGCTCCTCTGACATTGTAGTCACCATTGGCAGGTTTTGGTGTGCGCCGTATCAATTGTTATGTATAGAGTGCTTGAGGGGCCCCATTGTAAGACTTGCATCGGGGCCCACAGCTCATTAGCTACGCCACTGAGTCAGGCATTTGACTGTACAGTGCCAAGCATATTAATAGCTAGACTGTGTTCTTTTTTTTTTCTTTTTCTGCCTGAAAGAGTTATCATTCAAGTATGCAAGTGACAGTTTCTGTCCAGTCATGATCTAGTTTGGACTATAGCAAAACCCTCACTGATGAGGGATTACAGTCATAAAACTCTGTCCTGGCAGAGAACAGCTTCTAAATGCAGGGTAGAGGAAAAAAAGGAAGAAAAAGTATGTTTTTAATTAATCAGTGATACCAGCATATTTACAAGATGAATCACTGTGAATTTTGCTCTGCTAAGTGAGCAGGATCATCACACAATCTTCCAGAGTGCTCCATGGCAGAAGGCTGCTTAACGCCATAGCCTAGGGTGGCTAAACATTATTGGGTGGAGTTAGATACCAATATTCAGCAACATATAGATATAGAAAGCATTTATGATAATTAAAGGTATAATCCTAAATAATTGATGTTCTAATTTGTCATTGCATTTTCTGACTGGCTAGATACTGTACTGGCTAAGGGCTCTGCCTCTGACACAGGAGACCTGGGTTCCAATCTTGTCTCTTCCTGTTCAGTAAGCCAGCACCTATTCAGTAAGGAGACCTTGGGCAAGACCCCTAACACTGCTACTGCTTATAGAGCGCTCCCTAGTGGCTGCCGCTGGTGCTTTGATTCCTCCAGGAGAAAAGCACAATATAAATGTTATTTGTTTTGTCTTTTTAAGCTCCTCTACCGCTATTGTTTAATTCAAGCATTCAATAATTACTTTTTTTTTTATGGACATCACTAAAGCTAGGTACTCGATGATTAAACTGAGCAGCTGGCTAAGAGACACAAACTGCAAAAGTGGTTTGTTTTTGAGCCACTTCTCAACTGCAGTATGGCATATTCACTGATCTGCTCCTAACCATTTATTGAAAATAATGGCGGCACTAGCGTTCTACACTTACAGAGCTACAAAAATAGAAAGCATTCACCTGAAAGGGAATTAAGGGGTTAACCATAGTCCTCATATAAACCAATATATAACTGCTTATCAAAATGCTTGAAAACGGTTCGACTCATTTTTAGAAACATGCCTTGCTGTCTATGAGTACTTAGCCTCTAAAACATGCATTGCAGTCACTTAATGAATTCAAGTAAATAAACTTCTCATTCCTATTTATTCTATGCTTTTCATTTTCCTGAGTACTTGGAGATGAATGGGAGAGACAGGGTAATTGGTGAAGTGCTGACACATCCACTTTCTAAATTATAAGAAGATAACAGTTTAGCCCTATTAGTATCCTTTGCACTGTACTGTAGTTTAATGCTTTCATTTTCAAAAAGCTTTTCATGTCAAGTCCACCGTGTTTTATAAGCAATCATTTTGCAATCTCTAAATTGAAGCCATTTAAGTCATTTTCATTATAATGCATTAAAATTGCTAGACATTAGAATGTTATTCCATTTCCTGTAAGAATACATTATCAGGAAACTTCATGCAAATGGATCTTCTCCAGATGTAATTTTGTCGACCTGACAGCACACTTAAAGGAAATGTATATAGTTTATGCAGTCAGATAATAAATACAAATCTACCTGTCTGTTGCCAACTACTATAAACACAGAGTAATGTCTCTAGTGTCCTCTTGAATGGAATTTGTTTAGTGTATCCTTTATTTGAATTTAATGGAAGGGATCACGTGAGCTTTTTAAAACTATAGCCTTCCATCCATGATCTTAGCTAAGTTATAGGAATCGCTTGTATCTGAGGTGAACGACCGAGTACATATTGTAGCAGCACTGCTTGAGTTGGGCGCCCTGTGGTGCCACTAGTAGTAAAATACTGGTCATTTAGCTTACCGATATTTTAATATTCACAACCTAGTACACTTTCACACTTGAAACCCCTCCTTCTAAGTGCCTAAACCAAACCCCCCACCTACTACCTAACCATAACTCCCCTGTAAGTGTCTAAAGCGAACCCTCCAACCTAATGCCCAACCCCTAACCCTCCCCCTCTAACCTAATGCCTAAGCGGGACCCTCCCCAGCCAATGCCTAAACCTAATCCACCCTCTGAGTGCCTAAACTGAAACTCCCACCCCACTTAATGCCTAACCCTAACCTCCACCTCTAAGCGCCTAAACCAAACCAGCGTCTTAACGGCTGCTTGTTGTAGCTAACTACAAGCAAACAAAAAAATACTCAGAATAATTTGGACAGTACATTTTCAACTACTTTTTGGTACTATTTTAATTGCAGAGTGCTAAAAAGTTATTTTAAAAATAAAGATAAAAATGATCTCCTAGGAGAAAACTTAGGAGAAAAAGTGGATTGGATCGGGTCGGTTGTTTGTTACAATAGAATATCACCAGCAGTAGTAAAATCAAAATGTGGTGAAATAAGAGAAGGTGGTAGAACATTTGTTGCATGCCACATATGACATGTGGATGGTAACAACAAGAAGCCTAAATTCTGGGTAAGTGACTCAAAGTGGGAAAGGCAGAGGATTAGTAGCCAAGCTGGTAACATTTTCAAAGTGGACTCTGCATAGTTTCCTTTGTTTTTACTTGGTTCAGATTACCTTATGAGATAAAGAGGTGAGTATAATTGTAAAATGAATACACATGTTGAGGTGGGAACAATAAATGCAGAAACCCCTTGACTTGAGGTGTGGACAGAAGTAGGTGTAAGCTGTAAATGCAGAAACCCCTTGACTTGAGGTGTGGACAGAAGTAGGTGTGAGCTGTAAATGCAGAAACCCCTTGACTTGAGGTGTGGACAGAAGTAGGTGTGAACAATAAATGCAGGAACCCCTTGACTTGAGGTGTGGACAGAAGTAGGTGTGAACAATAAATGCAGAAACCCCTTGACTTGAGCTGTGGACAGAAGTAGGTGTGAACAATAAATGCAGAAACCCCTTGACTTGAGGTGTGGACAGAAGTAGGTGTGAACAATAAATGCAGAAACCCCTTGACTTGAGCTGTGGACAGAAGTAGGTGTGAACAATAAATGCAGAAACCCCTTGACTTGAGGTGTGGACAGAAGTAGGTGTGAACAATAAATGCAGAAACCCCTTGACTTGAGGTGTGGACAGAAGTAGGTGTGAACAATAAATGCAGGAACCCCTTGACTTGAGGTGTGGACAGAAGTAGGTGTGAACAAGAAATGCAGGAACCCCTTGACTTGAGCTGTGGGCAGAAGAAGGCGTGAACAAGAAATGTAGAACATTTTCTTAGGTGTGGGTCACAAAATTCACAAAACTCATCTCATGGATTATCTGTATACATGTAATCAAAGAGCCGGGAAATTTTGGCCGCAGGGTAAAGCCAAAACATGGCTCACCTTGCGCCTGCAAAAGTCCTGGCAGCTTTAATTACTATTCCCCCTCCAGGCCATCATGGACTCGGGGAAGACATAGTTCAGCTATTGCTGGTGGCCGAATTACGCTGTTTTATCATAATGTAGGCTCTGTCTTTTGACACCGCCCAAATTACTGACTGAGCACCGCTACAGCCATAGTTCATATAACAGTGTATGGCGGCGCCTGGTGCGTCCAAATTTCCAATGCGGTTTTTGCTTGACTCGGATTATCTCTCCTTAATTATTTTTCTTATTTATACAATAATATTTCAGAACTTTCCAAGTAAGAAAAACACTGAGGTACCCACAGAGGTTAAAGTATCTGAGATCTTTCTAGTGAATCTTTGAACAGATGCAAAACATTCCACTTTATACTGTAAATACTGCAGTTGTTAGCATTGCAAGATGAATGGATCTAGATAATAACCATTTGTTTTGAAAGAGAATGATGGTAGAAATGTTTAATGAAAGGTAAAATGTTCCAACAATGATTATGCTGCAGATTAAGGTTACATGTTGAACAAATCCATCTGTCACTCAAAAATGTATAACAGTGTGATGTATTTCTGTCTGTTTAATGCTCTTACATTTTTGTGTCTCTCTTTACCAGATATTGATGAATGTTCTGAAGGATTTGTACAGTGCGACAGCCGAGCTAACTGCATTAACCTCCCAGGCTGGTACCACTGTGAATGCAGAGATGGCTACCATGACAATGGGATGTTTTCATTGGGTGGAGAGTCATGTGAAGGTCAGTGCCTGCATTTAGGTGCAATGCCTAACATAAAAGGATAAAAGTACTAATGTGCTAACAGAAAGAATCCTATCTTTACACATCACATACAAAGGCCAGACATTTGTTTTAAAGCCAGGCTACAACTCTTAAACATAACACAGTTTTACTGCATAGTTTGAAATGTGGATTCGAAGTTCTATCCTTTATAGGTAAGAGAAAGGTTTGTGCTGTTTTGTTAATGCATTATGTATTTTGTAATGTGTTAATTTATTAAGCGGGAGACAGGAGCTTGTCAGTTCATATGAGACAAAGAGAAAAAAAGAGCAGTCCTGTACAGACTGGAATAAAATAGAAGTTGTTCTTATTTTTCTGTTCCTAGTGGAAGAGGAATGGTGACGCTCCATTCATAATAGACAACGGGTGGAAGATGTTCTGTTTATAAGAGAAAAGGAATAAGAGATGTTCTGTTCATACAGGAAAAGGGACGACATCAATCAATAGGGAGATAGGGGCTGCATGGTTCATATGGGAAAGAAAGAGATGGAACAGTACTTCACATATAGAAAAAGAGAAATGGAGGCTGCACTTTTCATAAAATGCAGAGAGAGGGCATCTGTTTTGCGTACAAAATAGGAGGTGAGAGCTCTTCTGTCTAAATAGAATAGATAGAGATGGAATTACAGAGAAATACAATCCATCCTGCAAAGAACTGAGTGATGTTGAAGGGCTCCTATCTTCAAGTAGTATAAAACAGAATTTTGCCTTTTTAAAACAAAGTGTTTGCAATTATTCAGGTTGGAGTAGGCATGAGGTCTCTCACAATGCATCACTGCTTAATATGCAAATTGTCCCTTTGATGTCCCTAAAAGCGAAACCCACCTACAGAATTGCTGGAATGCAATGATGTGTAAATCTTGCTAATATTACCGACCCATACTAATCCAACATGCATACAGATTGTTTCCAACTGGTTGATCCTCATCAGTGCATGGCATGGATTAATATGGCTCTATAGCAGGGATGTCAAACCGGTCCTACGAGGGCCAAGGTCCTCACATGTTTTTGACACAACTCAGATTAATTGATGGGTCTGAATCAGGAAAGGTGTGGTGCACCAGGTGGAACACATTCCTCTCTTTCTCAGTCCATCCTAAACACTGGCATGGATCTGGCCCTCCAGGCCTGGAGTTCGACACATGTGCTCTATAGGGTAGGACTTAAAACACCCAGAGTTAGAGATTGCCCAGCAAGCTCATGGTGAACCAGAACTCCTAGGAATGTGTTAGGTGCTAAAAAGGACCAAAAAGACCCCTTACTAAAAATGTTATGTAAAACAGAATTATGCTTCTTAAAACAGAAGGCATTTACGATTTTCAGGTTGGAGTGAGCATATGAGGAAACTGTATTCTATGTGATTATTAGGCCACCAAGACAAGCACAGTCAATCACCCCTGGCATCCAAGTAATCTACTCAGAAAATCCAACCCAACTGAATGAGTTTTGCTTCAATATAATGGGCCAAAAGTGTGAGGCATGTTTTATAGGAAACAGATGGTTGATCATTCATTCTGCCAATAAACAGTTATACTATGTACACATTTTCAATTACTGGCATCTGCAGGAATCGGGACTTGATCCCTCGGGAGACAGTTCAGGGTTGACTTCTGTACAGAGGTGTCACTAGCCTAGAGGCTTGTAATGAGTCTGCTGCTATGGAGTGGAATGTAGGGGCAATGCACAATACACAATGGAGTGGCTCCCAGCAGGTGGGGTCAGTGGGTGAACAATGCATACAGTGGGTCAATTGGGATTCAGAGACTACTAAAGATCCGGCATGCTGTTTTTTTAGGTGATGTTGGGGGCTAGTTCAGTCTAGTGTGTGTATGTAGCATTAGATTGGACAACTATAATCTTACAGTTTAAGCACACCAACAAACAGGAAGTTACTGGTTTGTGCCGTGTGTGCCAAATCCGAAGAATTTACTCATATTGTAATGATTTGATAGTTTTCCCCGATTTCTCTTATTTGAATGCGAGGATGTTTTATATTGATTGGCTAAGCACACTGGGCCATATCCAATTCACTTTTTCTCCTAAGTTTTCACCTAGGTGACCTTTCCACACTTTATTAATAAAATGTCTTTTAAGCCACCAGCAAACAAGAACATACTCAGAATAAGTTTAACAGTACTTTTTAACCTACTCTTTTCTTTTTTTTTTTTTATTGAAAAGTGCTGAATGTTATTTTAAATTGAAGATGAAAAATTATCTCCTAGGAGAAATCTTACAGAAAAAGTTAATTGTGTATGGCCTCTGTGTATTTTTATTCAGAAAAAACTTGCAATGTCTGCATTTTTTCTGTGCAGCCCAAGGTGCAGCTCCCAGCACCATTTCTCAATTGAACCTGTATATTTTATACTAACCAGTCTGTATACATTGTAGATACAATAAGCATGGACAGATGTAAATGTATACTAGGATCTGATGCTTTGCATCACATGTTGTCCAGTTATTATGACTGCATTCATTTTAGTACAGAAATCTTTGCAGTGAGCTTTCAAAATGAATTCCCTTTCCTGGAGATCAGTACCATGGACAAGGACTTCAATATGCATGTGGTAAACTATGGACCTGACTTACTAAACTGAAAGACTGCAGATTGTGATCTGGTTTATCTGCGGCTGAGACCCTGATTGTCAAGCAGGAAGCAGCCAGGAGGTGCAGAAAACAACAGACTTCCAAAGCTCTCTGTACATCTAGAGCCACACTGAAATCAGCTTTACTGAAATGAATAGGGAAAGTACACGTGCACTTCCCTGTGTATTGCCAGGCATCACATTGCCTTGGCTGCAGGCAACCTGTGCCTTTTAGCAAAAAGGTAGATGTCTTGCATGTAGTGCAATTCCAAGTGAACAATCCTTTAACATACTATGCACATCTGCATGCACATTCTTTACAGCGTGGGTCTGGAAGAAAAAGACTTTCATTTTTTTATTAGACAGAAAAAAAGTAACTTTTTGACATGTAGCTGTCCCTCACAGTAGTAAGTATTAATCTGAGAGCTCTAAACATTTTACTGACAGGTTTTGGACAAGTCCAACCCCTCATGAGGGATTCTTAGGATTACATTTATGTTCAAAATCATGTTCTGGTCAGTGGTGACACAGTCCTGCTTCCAAAATAGCATGTACACAAGTAGACTGGCTGCCTGGCATCTTTGTACAATATAACCTTTCCAGAGACTGCTTTAAAACAAAAAGAAACTGGAAATCCCCCATTCATAAACCATGAATAAAACCTGGTGGCAAGAGATGTACAGCTGTCAGATTAATGATACCTACAGTAAGTGATAATGATCTAGGTAAAGAATACCTTATAGTGCATTTTAGTCTGGTACATTTTACTCTTACTTATAAATGCATTTTATGTATGTGTACATATGCACTTAAAATGTTACAGCTTTATCACCCATGTAGGTTAAGTAGCCAGTAAGATGAAGCCTGAGAGCAGTAGTAGCACATTTAGAAAGGTACCTTGAAAAGAGGCGGGGAGGCAGAAAATAATCTCCAAATCCTTCCCCCTCTTCTGTTTGCAAAATACCGTTGTCCCAATGTTAAAGTGTAGGGGAAAAATGTGCCCTAAATGGATGCTTACCTCAGTAGTGGGAAGCCTCAGGATAATCTGGAAGCTTACCCTGTCTTCCTCCTCGATGTTCCAGTGCTGGGAATGGCCGCGCTCCTGTTCCTGAATGAACACGTCCATACTGCACAAGTGCAGGACGCCTTGTTCCTGTGCATTAGCATGCAGCTACTTGGGCTCAATGGGAAAAGCCAAATGGGGCTGCACTCATTAAAAGATGGGGCCGGGGATCTTTCAGAGGGTCCCAGTGTCCAGCAGAGGTCCGAGAAGGACGTGAGAAGCCTCTGTAGTCTTTCTTCTACTGAAGTAACTGACTTTCTCTCTTTCTAAATTCACAGGTTTGCTTTAAGATGAGTTTAGGAGCATTTAGAAGAATATAGGATGTTACAACTGTGTGGTTTAACTTTGAATGGTGAAATAAAATATATACACTGTATATATTATTATGCTTACTTGAACTTTCAGGGATGTTTCGTGGCCATTTTTCCTGACATTTTTTTAATTAGGGACAATGTTTTATAAAACAACCCTGTAGGCAGGGGCGTAGCAATAGGGGGTGCAGCGGTAGCGACCGCATCGGGGCCCTTGGGCCAGAGGGGCCCCGAATGGCCCTCCCTCAACTACAGTATTAGCTCTATATTGGTCCTGTGCTCATAATAATCATTTATATATATACTTTGAATAGTGGTAATCATTAACAAACTATTCCCCATCTCCTTCTTGCACCTTTGACATTGTAGTTGCAATTGGCAGCTTTTAGTGCGCCGTTTCAATTGCTATGTATAGAGTGCATGGGGGGCCCCATTGTAAAACTTGCATCGGGGCCCACAGCTCCTTAGCTACGCCACTGCCTGTAGGTTTTGACATGTTTAAAAAGCCCTGGCAGCTATTTGCTGGCGATCACTGCGCCCATTGCCTGGAGCATAAACTCTGTATTGTTGGCCAGGAAAGGCTGTATAAATTCCCACTGAGCTATAACGGGTGTCGCACAACACACTTTTACTTTTAAATTTGTGACTGGGATTTTGTCCTAGTTGTGGAACATCGTTGTCTAGCATGGAGATAATAAATTGGTCTTACACATTGAAAAAAAAATTGATGTTAATATATTTTCAAGAAGCTTTACTTTTTTTGTGCATTTTAACCCAGTTACTATACTTTAATGTGATCATAGATTGCAATAGGGTAGAAGAAAATGTCCCTAATTTGTGTTATGTATTTACAGTAATTAGTACAAACATCAGTGGTGCTCTTAAAGTGAACCTGAGATGTAAATAAACTGATGATATCCCACTTTTTTTTTTGTGTTTGAAAACTTAAAATTAAAATTCAATGTTTTGTCTATGCTGAAATACACAGTCTTTCAAACGTGCCAGAACTAAAGACCGTTTTTTTAAGCTATTTCCAGAACTCAGAAGCTCTTCTCTGCAGGAAAGTGTTTTATAGCTGTAATTCCTTACCAGTGAGGATTACATTATAGCCCAACTGGGTCCAGACTGGAGAGAAACTGTCACTTGTATATGTAAATGTAACTCCCTCTGGCAGTAAAAGAGAAAAGGAACTAATTATTAATATGCTTGGTACTGTACATGCACATGTCCATCTCCTCATGTCACACGTAACTTCAGGTACTGTTTAAGGTTTGTCTCTCTAGATTGAAAACCTTTCTTATTGACAGTACTTCACCAACACTAAACCTATAACTGCATTATGATTGCTCCATCAAATTCAGGCATTTCATTTTTAAACACTATTTTCTGCAGATATCGATGAATGTATCACAGGAAGACACAGCTGCAGCAATGACACTACTTGCTTCAATTTGGATGGAGGATATGACTGCCGATGTCCACATGGGAAAAACTGCTCTGGAGATTGTATTCATGAAGGCAAAATTAAGCATAATGGGCAAATCTGGGTGTTGGATAATGATCGGTGTTCAGTGTGTTCCTGCCAGGTAAGGATTTTATTTTTTTAAAAGACCACCAATTCTTACATAGGAGTGGTCACTAAGATCTAAATAATTTCAAGTTGATGAAGGATTATGCAAATTCTGTGTGCAAATGGATGCAGTTTGATAATGGACCAATCAAATTAAACCTTGGTGGGATTTATATGGTCCATTTTCATGCTGCATACCTTTGCATACAAAATTTACATCATCCAGTATAAACTCAGACTTGATTGCAACTCATTGCCCATTGCTATTCTTGCACACTGCTTGTATTAGTCATCTTTGCGCTAACTGAGTAGATAAATGATGAGATTGCTTCTGTTACTCCAGGTTGGGTTAGTGATGTGTCGTCGTATGGTTTGTGACTGCGAAAATCCAACTGTTGACTTGTTCTGCTGTCCTGAATGTGATCCACGGCTCAGCAGCCAATGCTTGCATCAGAATGGAGATATTACTTATAAAAGTGGAGACACCTGGGTACAGAACTGCCAGCAGTGCAGATGCTTGGTGAGTGTACAGAACTGTTACATCAACCTTTTTATATTGTTCCTCATAAAAGAGCTTTCCACAGGGGCATAGCAATAGTGGGTGCAGAGGTAGCAACCGCATCGGGGCCCTTGGGCCAGAGAGGCCCCGAAGGGCCCTCCCTCAACCACAGTATTAGCTCTCTATTGGTGCTGTGCTCATAATAATCACTTCTATAGATACTTTGAAGAGTGGTAATCATTAACCACCCTGGCGTTCTATTGAGATCGCCAGGGCGGCTGCGGGAGGGTTTTTTTTTAAATAAAAAAAAACCTATTTCCCAGTAGAGGGCGCCCCGGATGCGTTCTTCTGATCGCCTCCAGCAATCAGAAGTAACAAGGAAGGCTGCAATGAGCAGCCTTCCTTGTTTGGCTTTCCTCATCGCCATGGCGACGAGCGGAGTGACGTCATGGACGTCAGCCGACGTCCTGACGTCAGCCGCCTCCGATCCACCCCTTAGCGCCCCTTAGCGCTGGCCGGAACTATTTGTTCCGGCTGCGCAGGGCTCGGGCGGCTGGGGGGACCTTCTTTCGCCGCTGCACGCGGCGGCGATCAGGTAGCACACGCGGCTGGCAAAGTGCCGGCTGCGTGTGCTGCTTTTTATTTTATCAAAATCGGCCCAGCAGGGCCTGAGCGGCACCCTCTGTCGGTAATGGACGAGCTGAGCTCGTCCATACCGCTAAGGTGGTTAAACTGTTCCCCATCCCCTTCTTGCACCTCTGACACTGTAGTTGCCATTGGCAGATTTTGGTGCACCGTATCCATTGTTATGGCACAAGAAAGTATACAAATATCCGGGCACCAATCAGCAAGATAATGCACAAACTCCTTTAATCCTTCCCCAAGAATTCTGACAGACGAATTGTATGGCCTAACAGCCGTTTCACAGAGAAATCTGCTTCTTCAGAGGCAACAATATGCTTATTTATTTATGGCCTTTCTTGTGCCATAAATTGTTACCTACTCTTCCGGAGGCACGGTCTCTAACCCCTGCTACCCCCTTGGGGCTGCCTACCAGGGCATCTAGTGCCACCCTATCCACTCTTCTGGTTGCTGAAATCCATTGTTATATATAGAGTGCTTAGGGGGCCCCATTGTAAAACTTGCATCAGGGCCCATAGCTCCTTAGCTACACCACTGGCTTTCCAATAGCATGTTACATAGCCAGTCTGAACTGGCGTACATATGTCCACTGCACTGGTATAAATGTTTGTCATCACCCTATGGTGTATTTGGATGGTAATAACTACTGTAGGTCTTTTTAGTACACACAACCTGTCTTACGGTGCATTCAGTTACTTCACAGCAGAGCTACAGAAGCAAAGCAGGCCTGCTTCCATATTAGGAGAACCACTTTCATGTTGCACTAGACAGATCATCGACCACACCCGACCCATATATTTTCCAATAGATATAAACAGGAGAGCAAAGAAATCGGCTTTAAGAATGAGTCCTGTGAAAAGCCCTTCACCATTTCCACTGGAAGCAACTACTATGACCAATTCAGACTTCATTTGACTGCCTTAGTTGTATTACAGAACTATTATGGTACCACAGAAGTATTATGGGTCTTTGCTGTTTCTCAACTCCTCCGCACCAAAGCCAATCCACATTTTTACTAATGGATGTTAACAACAAAAAAACACACAATATTGCTTTTGTAGATAGAGTTTCCACAGCAACACACGCATTCCTATACCAGCACCAGAAATCACCATGTGACACTAAAGCCTGGTACACACTTTCAATTATGATTGGCCAATCACTGACCAATATTGCCACCTCCATGTGGAATGAGAGTTTACCTACACAATCTGTTCATAGTATTCAATATGTGTTGACTCTCATATTACATGGATGTGGTAAAATTGGTCAGTAATCAGCCAATCATAATTGAAAGTGCGCACTAGGCTTGACACTCACTAGATTAATTAGGCTACAAATAACAGCCGCCGACACAAGCGCGTGGGACATTGATGGGCTCCCCTTGCCTTCCCTATCTCAAAAGCCATGTTACACAGCAATGACTTGCTTCACTTCTTGCTCAATAGCAACAGCAGTAGTACAGTACCTTGATAACAATTACAAAATGAGTAGGGAGGAGTCTAATGTGGACACCAGTGACAGACAGACAGTGCACACGAGGTGTAGCAGCAGTGTGGGTAGCAAAGGAGGAGTAATCCGGGATGCCATTCAATGACGGTCAGTCCGGTAGACTGTACTGGGTGGAAGCCACTTCCAAAATTCTACATTCTCAGGTCTCTCAGCATAGAATGTAAGTGCAATTTAGAATAAATATTATACTTTAAAGAGACTCTGAAGCCAGTTTAAAAATGGCTTTTTACCTTATATTTATCTGAGGCATGTTTGCCCCTGCTAAAACGCCGATATCCTGAGGCAGAATGAGGGGTCTTTACCCCCCAAATCCCCTGGGGCATAATCGGGGAGCGCTTCCTGTAGAGGCAGAGCTTTCAGTAGCAGCTCTGCCTCTACACACGTCTATTAGCGAGATCCGCCGGCTGATAGACGCGTATGGAGGCAGAGCTGCAGCCAAAAGCTCTGCCTCCATGAGCAGCAAAATCCACAACCAAGAAAGTCGTGGATTTTGCAGGGGGGAATTGGGGGGTAAAGACCCCTCGTTCTGCCGCGGGATAGTGGTGTTTTAACAGGGGCAAACATGCCTCAGATAAATAAAAGGGAAAAAGCCATTTTTAAACTGGCTTCAGTGTTTCTTAAAATCAGCTCTGTGCAATGAGATAGATGTAATTGTTATTGAGGTACTGTACTACTGTGGATTTTGAGCAAGAAGTGAAGCAAGTCATTGCTGTGTAATGTGGCTTTGGAGGGGAGCCTATCAATGCCCCACATGCTTGTGTTGGCTGCTGTGATTCGTAGCTGAATTGATCCGGTGAGCATTAGACACTGTTCACATATATCACAGTACTATGCCGTGTGGTACACTTCCCCATCGCAAGGATAATGAATACACCAGAAGTAGTCCAAGCACAGCAATCCCATCTTAGTCATCTGTGCATTACCACATGGTTCATGCACGGGGCACCGGGGGGGGGGGGGCATATTGTACACTAGAGGGGATAGCACCTGGGGTTCCATCACATTCAATGCTTATCCTGATATCGCACAACATAGTATGTACCCATTAATCAAAATGAAACAGTCCATGGCATTACCCTGACATCTTGGACCTTACTGATTCACATGCAGTTCCAGGACTGTCAGATTATATAATAGTAATCATAGCATCATCATCATCATAAGCTATTGTGTTTGTCTGGCTAAATTGAAATCAGTATTGTTGCATTTCTGTGACTGGAGTTACACCTGAAACTTCAGTGAAAGAATACAAATGTATGTACATCATATTTAAAGCCAAAAACGCCAGGTAGTTGTAACGTCACAAAGTTAGGTTGTGTTTTTTTTTGCCCAAAACTCAGATTCACTTTCCAGAGTCTTACCTAAGATCTTCCCTTCCTGAGCTATTTTCTCCTTTACATTGCAGCAAGGGGAAGTTGATTGCTGGCCCCTGCCTTGCCCAGAGATTGACTGTGAATTTAGCGTGGTTCCTGAGGGTGAATGCTGTCCTCGCTGCATTAATGACCCGTGTCAAGCCGACATAATACGCAATGACATCACAAAGACTTGTCTTGATGAGACCAATGTGGTTCGCTTTACAGGATCTTCTTGGATTAAACACGGCACAGAGTGCACCCTCTGTCAATGCAAGGTAAAATCACAAATTACACCATATTGGTTTACCTCTTCTTATGAGAACACAACAGGTGTAATTCTGCCCTGCAGAACTGAAAGACTTTTATAACCAGTTTGAAATCTATTTTTCCCTCAGGTATGTATTAAGATAGTACCATGCAAGGCACTCACACCTTGATAGCAGCTTCATGTTGCCTAGAAAAATACAATGAAATGTATCAGACATTTTTACAGCTCTGTGAGTGACTGGCCAACTGAATGACTGTCTTAGCTGTCCCATTGCTCTTAGTTGCCTGACAGCTAAGATAGTCAATCAAAAGAATCAAGATGGGGACAGAATAAATCCATCAAGATTCACCTAAGGAGATGATAGCTGAAATCCACAACTTTGTACGGGAACTTTTCAATGTAATAGACTATTAAGACATAACATTTGGTTAGAATAGTTGTAACATGCAAAAATAAGAATATACTGTATAACTCCACACTTCTGATCCCCTAGTTGCAGATCCAGCTTTATTAACTTTCAGAACAGAACTGTCCAGTGCTTCTTGCTAAGAGTATGACAGTAGTAATAGCAACAGAACTGGTAAAATAGGGTATGGCTCGCATGTACTTGCACATGCCTGTGCTCGTCACAGCAAGCAGCAAGTGGGGCACTAACTTGGGTATAACACTAAAGGCCAATGTTAGTATGAATGAGAGGAGAGAAATGATAACCGCAGGGATTAGGAGGGGTGAGATACGTATCCTGCCACACTTCCAACTTACTGGCGATCTCTGCAAGGGGGAACGATCACTAAGCTACCAGGGATAAGGGGAAACTACTACACTACCAGGGATAAGGGGGATTCCTTAAAGGGTAAGGGGGCACACTGAGACTACCAGGGATCCTAAAAGGGATACCACTAGACTACCAGGGAATCCTTAAAGGACAACTGAAGTGAGAACAATATAGAGGCTGCCATATTTATTTCCTTTTAAACAATACCAGTTGCCTAGCAGCTCTGCTGATCTATTTGACTGCAGAATTGTCTGAATGACACCAGAAACAAGCATGCAGCTAATCTTGTCAGATCTGAGAATGTCAGAAACACCTGGGGCTTGATTCACAAAAGAGTGCTAACTGATAGCACGGGCGATTTCGCGCAAATTTTCGCATTTCGATAACGTTTTGCAGGGAAACTCGATTTTTTTTTGCGCAAAAACGATATCGTTTGCGCACGGAAATTTGCGGTTACACACGGAAACGTTATCGTTTCGCGTGACAATTCGCGTGAAAATGGCCGTGCTATCAGTTAGCACTCTTTTGTGAATCAAGCCCATGATCTGCTGCATGCTTGTTCAGGGTCTATGACTAAAGGTAATAGAGGCAGAGGATCAGCAGGGACAGCCAGGCAACTGGTATTGCTTAAAAGGAAATAAATATGGCATCCTCCACATCACTCTCCCTTCCATTGTCCTTTAAAGGGACAGGGGCAGTACTACTAGAGACTACTGTACTTTACTCTTTAAAAAAATCAGTAAAATATTTTAAAATAAATGGATATGGTAGGTTCTTTTTATTTAGAGTGGTATAGAGGGATGCAGAGGTTGCAAATGAATGGTCTTCCTGGACAAGGAGGGTCCTCCAGGGGCTGCCCTTTAACCTCGGTATTAGATCTTTATTGGTGCTATGATGGTAATGGTCACTTACATATGTGTTTTGAATAGTGGGAAACAAATAAACTGCCCTCACCCCCTATGTAAAAACCACAGCGTGGCCTATAGCTACTTAGCTACATTACTGTATAATATTTACATATTGATTGCTAAACTATAGGTTTAACCTAGATTTTCTTTTTAGGATATACTTCCAGTTTGCACATGTGCTATATTATGTTATATTGTCATATTTTAGTTTCAAAATATTTTAGTGGTACAGGCATAACAAGAGCAAGAACTTTTCTTATTACAAAGTTTTATATTTTATTTGTCTTTTTCACATGTACTTTTTCTCCCATTTACAACCAATTTTTACTGTTTGATAAAGTGCTTTTCCATCATCCTGAATCCAGATATTGGTACCTAATGGTCTTCTACTGTCCACTCCATCCATAATTCTATTTCCTAGCATCATCCTGGCAAGTAAAGCTTCAAAGCATCCAAGTATATTATTCAGGATGACACGTAAAATCCCGACACTTATTACATAAAATCCATCTCTCAGCTGCATAAAGGAAGTTGTTTGGAGCGGTACAGATAATGTGGAGACCTTGTGGAAAGATATTTATCACAAGTTCTGTTGCTTTTCCTCTCTTTATAATAGGATTATGTTTGTCATTAAAAGATTGTGGGAAAGGTGTTGTTTATATTGTACTTATCTAACAGGTTTGCTGCACAAGAGACAGTGTCGGGTTCTCTGGGGCTGGCTGCACACAGATTGTCATTCTGAATATATCTTTTATCAGATGTTCCTCTTGCTGACTTCTAGAGCTCTGAGCTGTCAGCCGGTTATGTCACACTGTTACTGTAGGAAATGCACATCTCCAGGCTCAAGTCTGTGTCAGAACATCACATAAGATGCTACATTAAGCATGCAGGTTTTAGAGAATTATGATAGTCGTCACTGGAAGAAATATGTGCTAAATGCGTATCTTAAAATGTCTGTAAAGGACTATTATAAATATTCATTTGGAAGGCATGTTTTCCAGGCACATATTTAACTGGCATTCAAGCTTACAGATTCGTGTTAGTTTAAGTACAGTACTAATATAGTATTGGTGTTTATAGAGGCTATGTCAATATCTGCAGTCAGGTAGGATGTCTGCTAAGGTCTACTCGTGTTTACAAAAATGACTGCTGAATGTTGCTGAGCAGGCGTGTATAGCAACGTTTTTATTCCGAACATCCCCCCCCCCAACCCTCCATGAAAAATAGTTATGCTTTTAGCCAGGTAGTAGCTAACGGGCCAGGCTTAGCACTTCCAGTCATCTCGGTAATTGTGTAGAACCAAATAATAACCACAGTGAAATATTATCCACCACATCAACCTCTTCCCCAAAAGAAAGATTGCATTTTTACCCCTCTGTTAACCTCCCTGGCGGTAAGCCCGAGCTGAGCTCGGGCTATGCCGCGCAGGGGGAGATCTCAGCCCCTGGTGGGGCGATTTTCAAACTGTAAAGTGCTGTACGCGCAGCTAGCACTTTGCTAGCCGCGCGTACAGCTTGATCGCCGCCGCTCTGCGGCGATCGCCCGCACGCAGCGGCGCAAGAGGGCCCCCCCCCGCCAGAGCCCTGCGCTGCCCAGACCAATGAGTTCCGGGCAGCGCTATGGGCTGGATCGGAGACGTCTGACGCCAGGACGTCGGCTGACGTCCATGACGTCATTCCGATCGTCGCCATGGCGACAGGAGAAGCCAAACAGGGGATCGCGTTATATACGCGTTCCCTTGTTTGCTATTGTTGCCGGCGACGATCGAACTAGAGGGACACATGCACCCTCTAGTGGAGTTTCATGTAGCTACCACTCTGGTAGCTTTACATGAAACATAAAAAAAAAATGTTTGCAGAAAAAATTAACCGCCAAGGAGGTTAAGGCCTTTAAATTCTTCCATGATCCTCACTAGCTGGTCAGTTTGACCTCTCAAAGACCGAAAAGGTTATTCAATGTTCAATTTGGTAGCCTATCTTGTCTAAGAACTGTAGAGACTATGGGGTCATTTTTTTAAGACCTGTTCGGTAAAAAATTATTGTAAGGTATTTTACCTCACACAGTAAAAAATATTTTTACATGTGGTAATAGTATGTTAAATTATCAAAAAACATCTACCTCATACAGAAACAAATTAGGGCTGTAGAATAAAGCAATAATTTTTATTGGTTTCTCCAGGTACTTTTTGTTGGGTGGGGGGTGTTTGGCTATATTATCCCATTCTAACTTCTCTCTTTTTCCTTTACACATCTCCTTTACAAAATATCCCAATGAGTATTATATCCAGAGAGTCTAAATTACAGCCAGGCAGCTAGCATTTCCAAGTGAAGGTCAGTCTCCCTGTTCTTCTCATGACAAGTTTATTTTAAGCCTTGTATAGATGTGGGATTTTTACAGGTGCATTTTTGAGTGGCATTGTCAGGTTCTGTATTAAATTAAAAGCTTTTACATTAGATTTTTGACCATTTAATTAACAATTTATTTTTTAAATTTGAGCCTGGAACTCTTGAGAGATGATTTTTTATTGAAGTTGGGCATTAAATATTTTTCTGGTTAACTTTTGCTTTGAGCTTTATTTATTTTTAAAAAAGAAAACGTTTATCGTGCTGCTGATTCACATTACAAGATATATCAGTCTATAATGTAGAGAGGAAAACATGTACATTACCCCATGCTAAATAATTAGTTAGCTTTTTGATATCCGGAGGTTGGTACTCAAACTGCTGCTTAATGAAGCACTTACTGAAGACTTGTATCCAGCTAGTTATGTCGCAAATCAAACCCTGTATGTTTCAAATCAGTCAATAAGAGGTGAGACTGCAGGTTGAGCATGACAGATAACTAGGGCTGCTGTTATACATTGCAGAAATAGAGAGAATAACACTGTGTATGAATGTGAATGAGTATGCATTGCTAATAATCAACAGATTCACCTGTAGTAAATAATACCCACAAGTGCAAACAATACATAATACTCAACAAGTGCCCTGTAGTTCTTGCATTGTAATCAGAAGCTGTCTTCACTGTAAACACATGACTAATTAGTGTTATGCCATCAGCAGGGCTGCTTCTGGGCACAGGCTGTCAAGGCAAAGGTCTGGAGAGCAGTTTGGTATGCAGAGCATGAGTCTGGACCTTTTGTGCTAATGAAATTCTATTTCAGGCAGTCTGCAGTTCTCAGCAAATCACATTTCAAGTTTTGCCTTGCCTCTGTGATGTGTTCTAACATCCCATGGTCCTCTGTTTTGTATTCCAGCACGCCAGTGTTCCCTGTGGTGTTCTTCTTGGCCGCTGCTATGCCACTCATACTCTCCCTTTCCCTAACTATAGAGCATGTGCGTGTATGCGGCGGCACAAAGGGGTGTCACTCCATGCTGCTAGTATAATGTTGATACCTGTATTGGCGATCATAAGCATTTAATTATGCTGTCAGTCAATAAAGCCTGTGCATTTTCCATACAACTTTGTTTTACTTTTATTCAAAAAAAAAAGAAGTTTATTTTACTTCAGCTACTGTTGCAATTTTTGATGTAGTTTATTGTATACGGTTATATTATGGGCTTTGAAGTGTCTCACTTGTAACTTACTAAGTGTGATAGTGACCATTAAGTGAATTTTTTTTGCAGTTAATGTTTCAGTATTTAAAGGCATCGTTTACTGCCTATAGTTATTATTGGGAGTGTCATAACATTTGAAAGCATTTCACTTTTAACTTACTGACCATACTCTATTATATATACTTTTTCATTACTCTTTCTTTTATTTATCGCATGTTGGGATATTAGGGAGTGTGTGAACAGGCTTTACAGTGCTTCCGTTACAACTCACAGAGATTGATGATAACATAATTTACTAAACTGGCTCTAGTTGAGGCTTGCTACAATAGAAAAGCCTTTTAATTCAGTATACATTTTTTTAAATATGTCTGGTGTAGAAACAGAATATTTAAAAAAACATTGACAGGATCCATGTCATTAAAAACAGTCCAACACTCTGCCGAGTAGCATGTTCCTTCTGCTCCCCTGAGAGTACTGTGGGTCTAGCTGGTGTCCTGCCACTCTAAAAGCCCTGACAGCCCCTGAAGATGTTATAAGCTGTATTTGGCAGCTTTGACATTAGGTGTCTCTAATGAAGGCTGGGCGGCATATGGCCTAGTGATGGGAGACTTCCTGCCTCCTGACCTCCCAGCACCAGTATGAGCAAGGTTATGACATGTTTGCTGCATCACTCCTCAACATCTTTCTGTTGCTGTTCATCTGGAGTACATTATCATATTGGGACTTATTTATTGAACAGTTTTGGATAAATAAAAAGGCACGCTGGCATCTGTTACAGAAAGAAATGTTGTCTGTTGATTGTCTGTTGTTTGAAAAAACATTTGAATTAATCTGGAGACAGTTTTGGTAGAGCCTAGAACTATGCGATAAACGCTCATTGCCATGTTTTATTATTGATTGTATTGTTATAAGTGTTTATGAGCACCCTGTTTCTATTGCAGTTTTCCCACTTGCCCCAATTCAGGTGGTTTTTCACCTGAGTTTTCTCACAAAAGCTGCACCATATCAATAAAATACTTTTTAAGCCCTCCTAGAAGAAAATCCTCAAAATACATTTGGCATTAAAAAATTTTCAACTACTTTTTAGTACTTTTGCAGTTGGTAGATGTTGGGAAATCATTTGATAGGATGAAAAACTGTTTCCTAAGAGAAAAGTTAATTGGATAAGCAATTTTTGAAACAGGCGCAGCTTTATAGGAAAAGGTGCTGGGATGTCTTACTTTTTGAACTCTAAATTCTTTATTATATGTATTGTAGGATTATTCATATAGTAATGTTCCAGTTTGCTTATTTTTAGGCAGCCTCCAAATGTCTTATTCTTGTACATGCTTTTGCCCACTACCAAAGCCCTCATCCTTCTAGAAGGCTGGAAGGGAATTGTCAGTCATATATCCAAATATTTCCCACAGGTTTAAGCAGACATCCAAGCCATTTGGCCACTTTTTAATCTTTCAAATCTGGATAAAGTGCAAATTTGGACAGAGGCGCCAGGCAGGTTAAAATGATCTAAAAACAACTAAAAAGGAGGAGTACAGGTGGACTTACCTCCTGAAATGATGGACAATCGAGATTGTTCAAATCGCAAATAACAATTTATTTTGGCACTCCGCAACGCGTTTCACAGGTATAACCCGCTTCATCAGGCAAGGAGTGCAAGCTCAAAAAGGTCCAATAGTGGCAATGCGCCTCTGCGCCTGATGAAGCGGGTTATACCTGCGAAACGCGTTGCGGAGTGCCAAAATAAATTGTTATTTGCGATTTGAACAATCTCGATTGTCCATCATTTCAGAAGGTAAGTCCACCTGTACTCCTCCTTTTTAGTTGTTTTTAGATCATTTTAACCTGCCTGGCGCCTCTGTCCAAATTTGCACAGTATATAGTCCACCTTGGGTGGAGGGGACTGTCCCCTTCTTTCTATCTACAGAGAGCGACTTCTTAAACCTGAGTGGGGTCAGGTTCTAATACTCCCCACCTGCATTTCAAGTGGTTGCCTATGTGGTAACCCGTGTTTGTGAGTATATCCACATCTGTTAATTATTTCGCCAACAATTGTTAGACTTACTGCACTATATTGGGCTCTCGGTTTTTTTTTTTTCTTTTTGTTTCAAGTGTTTCAAATCTGGATGTCATTTGAACTATAAAATCACAGTATTGTAGAGGCTTGCATAGTTCAGTAATGTGTCATCACCAGCCCATGAGGCGGGGTGAAGCAGGTTCCTCAGGCGGCAGAAGTGGGGGGGGGGGCACTGGAGGGGGTAGCAGACCTGGGGTTCCCACGTCCGCGATCCCCCTCCAGCTATTTTAGCTAAATTTAAGTCAGCCAGCAGTGAACGGGGAAGTAATTACTCACCTACATCCATATTTGTGTTCCACCGCTGGTGTCACTTCCTGCAATGCCGGCCACTGTAGTACCGTGGGCGGCATTGCAGGAAGTGAGGCGAGTGGTGGAACGCAAGTAAGGAATAAGGTGAGTAATTGCTTCTCCGCTCGCTTTGCAAAAAGATCTGGGGGGGGGGGGGCATGGACTGCAATGTCCTAGGTGAGGGGACGGTCTGACCCCCCTCCCAACTGCTGTGCCAGCTGCTCCCCCTTACTGGTTGCTACCACCTTCAGGATACCAATCAGTGGGTGTCTATCCTGTTTGAAAAATCTGCTTTAAAAATATTTCCATGACTTAGCAAATACTTGCTCTGAGTTTTTTCAATTTAAATTGTCCATACTCCTTATCATCTCTGTGCAGATGTTATAAGCACTTCAGTGAACATGGATAAAGGAGTATAAGCTAGTGATAATTATTTATATAATGTAAGCTATAGAAATGTCAGACCTGAATTTCACACCAGAGCTAAAATAAGCAATGTAAGTTTATTTCATTGTTGATTTTAAATTATTTTAAACACCCTTAATACAGTGACACTCTAAGTACAGATTACATTTTTTAATTTCTCTTTTAGATAAGGAGCAATGGCCCACTCGTGAATAGCAGAATTGTTGCATTTATCCACATTTCGTCTGCATGATTTTTTTTTTTCAATTAAAAAAATCCGAGAACCTTCTGTTTTTTTTAAGTCTATTGGGCATTTCCAATTTCGATGTTTTTTTGCCACAATCAACAACAATTGCAAATGAACACACAAAAATTAGCGTGGGAAATGTTATCTCTGCCAGAAAACTGAAAACCACCTGCAAAATCGCAAGTACTAGTGTGCTCCCTACTTACCCTGCCACTGTGGTTAGGTAATCTCTCTGACTTAAATAACAGAGGAGTAAATTGAGGCGAAAAGAAGTAGTAAATAATTGGTACAGTCCAATGATCCACATTATAGTTGTAATGTACAGACTCTACTCTAGGGCAAGATTCATGTTCTAAACTTGTCCTTACAGCTGACATAAAAGGTTGATGACACAAGCCAGTTCTGTGTCAGAATAAGGCATGAATATTGCACGCATGTCATATGTAATATTTAATACATTCTATTATAGCACTCTACAGAGCATCTCATCTCCTAACTGTTCCTTTTAATATGCAACAAATAACTCACTGAAGCGAGCAGAGAAAGTACAGAGCGAAGCAAGCAGAGAAATTGATTCAAGCCAAGGTATCAGCAGAGATGACATTTTATTCCTTCATATTCTGCACATTATCTGTGATAGCATTTTAATGAATACACCAGCCCAGATATAAAACACAGCTATTATTTAATAAAAGACTTGCTTCCATGTTTATCCGCATTACTGTGTGGAGGCTGAATACCTTCAGAAGACTATGATTCTTGTTGTTCAGAAGTCTTATTTTATATGCTGCGTGACAGATACACAATATTCTGCTATTTTTGTGGTGTGCCTCCAAAGTTTCATAGTAGCACATGACCCAATTTCCTAATAAGTGCCACTCAGTGTATCTCTGAAGGGAGACGAGCAACCTGCCTTTCAGTTCTAAGTGATATTTCATGCTGGTAAGGTTAGGCAGAAGGATTGCTCATGAAGATGAAACGGGACCATCCTCATGCCTCAGCAGTTCAGCTCTGATTTACAGTTATGAAAGGACACAAGGGCATTGCCTGTCAGCTTGAGAGGATGGTCACAACAAAGCAATAACTGGCAGTCTTCAGATCTGGGAAATATTAAGCTTGTAGAGGGACGATGTGTATTTGTCCTTTTTTATTCATTTTCTGATTATGGTTATGAATTGTTAACTGTTCCCAAGATCTGTATTATATCATAGGTTGGATTTCTGTTGTGTCAGGTACTGTCTTGGCTGGGAACACATTAGGCGGTGTGTGAAAGGTTGCGTTTCGCTGCATATGCGTTTGTGCGTGTTTTTTGTCATAATGAAGTGTGTTTTGAGTGCGTTTGTGTTTCGCACATTCGTCTTGCTTGCATTCTGTATGCATTTCATGCAATTTTTTGGGAATGTGGCCAGTATAAAAGCATATTTTTGATGTCATCACTAGGAAGTCAACAGGAAGCGGAAATACATCATCAAACTTGTTTTTTATACAAAAACGCATAATAAAGTAATAGACACAATAAAACGCTATACCTGTGCATCATTATTAACATAGATTATGTGAGTTTTAGATGTGCTTTGGAAAAATATGCAGCAAGTTCTGCATTTCAAAAATGCACATTGCAGAATGCAAGCAAATGCGTCTTTTCATGCAGCCCATTGAGTTACATTATGCGCGTTAATGGTAGCGGTTTACACCATGCTAGCGTTTCTGCCTAGTGTGTTTCCTACCCTCTGGGTTTTATATAGAGAGACAGTTGCAAACAAAACTGGAGCAGTTGCCCAGAGCAACCAGCTGGTTTCCAGGTGTTAAATGCAGCAGGGTTTCTGATTTTATACTCTGCACAGCTGTTTCCATTTTGCTCCACTTTTCCTTGCGTTTTCCTTGATAAAGGGGCCCTACTAACTCCCAAAGCAGTAGATTCTGAGTAGGATAACTTAATACAATTGGACTATAGCTAAAAAAGATAAATTACCTTGTAAGTGGGACAAAAAGAGAAGCTACAGTGAAGTGATTTGAAATAAAATATTGAGATTCAAAGTGAGATGGATCTTTCTGGAGGCTGCCATATGTATTTCCTTTTAAACAATACCAGTTGCCTGGCTGTCCTGCTGATCTATTTGGCTGCAGTAGTGTGAGTCTCAAACCAGAAACAAGCATGCAACTAATCTTGTCAGATCTGACAATAATGTTAAAAACACCTGATCTGCGGCATTCTTGTTCAGGGTATATAGCTAAAAGTAATAGAGGCAGAGGGTCAGCAGGGCTGCCAGGCAACTTGTATTGTTTAATAGGAAATAAATAAGGTAGCCTCCATATCTCTCTTGTTACAGTTGACCCATAAAGAGGAACTCCAATGAAAATAATGTAATTAAAAAAGTGCTTAATTTTTACAATAATTATGTATAAATGATTTAGTCAGCGTTTGCCCATTGTAAAAGCTTTCCTCTCCCTGATTTACATTTTGACATTTATCACGTGGTGACATTTTTACTGCTGGCAGGTGATGTCACCAGAAGTAGCTGCTGCTTGCTTTTTTGGCAGTTGGAAAGAGCTGTAAACAGTTATTTCCCACAATGCAACGATGTTCACAGACAGGAAACTGCCAGGACCATGGTCTCACAGCTCCCTGTGGGAGAGGTTTCACCACGATATCAGCCATACAGAGCCCATACATGCAAGCATTCAGTGTGTCAAACCTATGTAAAGATTAGGAGCACAGATCCTTGCCATCCTATTGTGGGACAAATAGAGCATCAAACGAATTCCCCCATGGAGCTACCAAAATACATCAATATGTACCATGCACACACCAGCATAAGCGGTGTGTGCTGACTATGGTCACAGACAGGAGAAAACTAGGAGAGCAATACATCCTAGCCCAGGGTTGGGGAAACTTTGAGCGACCCCGGCTGCATTCCTTAAATTCCAAGCCACCTCCCTCACTGCAGAGTTGTGAGCGGGTGGCAGGGGACTGGAAACTCATCTCACTCACCGATTGTCGCATCTCCATGGCAACATGGCATCACGTGACGTTGGGAAGTGCCAGTGTATTACACACTGGCACATCCTGATGTCACATGACCTCCTGTTGCCATGGAGACATGACGTGGGAATAGATGAGCGAGTTGAGTTTCAAATCCCCTGTGGCCCACTTGCAACTGTGCAGGGAGGGGAGGTGGGGGAGGAGATGAATCAGTCTGCCTGTCGGCGAGCCGAACTAACAGCGCACATGGGCCAGATACCACCCGCGGGCCGTAATTTGCCCAGCACTGTCCTAACCCCAAGGATAACATACAAATAAGAACACAGGCTCCATATTCCTCACCTTGAACTAGGATATCGGGATATATATTAGGGAGGTGCCAAAGGGGCTGTGGCAAATAAAACTGCAAAATCAGTAAGCCCTCTGCACACTTGCTTGCAAAATTATTCATGCAGTTCCATCGTGCAGGAACCAACGCTATCCCTACTGCTAAGTTTCCACTGAAGTACCATGCTGGTACTGTATGACAGGGAAGTAAGACAATGGTCTGATCATTAACTTTCTACAGACTTTTAATCACTAAAACAAACCTTAGGGCTGGTTCAGACGGACGCTTGCGGAGCGTTTACCGCAAGCATTCGGAACGTTGCGTTAAACGCTCCCATTCAAGTTTGCACCGAGCTTTTGCACGCGTTTACACGAACGCGGCATTCGGGTCCCGGTTTTCGCTTGTGTTCCAGGGGCGGCGAACCGCGACGGGTAATATCCCCCTAGGGGAAGAAAAAACGCGACCGCATCCGAATGCAACGCGAAAGCCTGACCGCGCAGCCGGCGCACGTCATCAAACGCGATGCCGCGCAGACGTCCGTGTGAACCAGCCCTTAAAGGAATACTATCGATGTATGCATTTATTTTTAAATGCTGTATGTTGTAGCACATATTAGGGCAAGTACTAGGAGCAATTTGATTCCTCACACAGCTGTTCCTCTCAGCTGTAAAATCCTCCGTCAGTTTTGGCGTCAGTGTTGGATACAAAATGTATCTAATACTGACGGCTCCCAGAGGGCTAGACCATGTCTCTGCACAGGGGAGTTGCTATCAACTCCTCAGTTTATAGTTTAATTATCACCTTGCTGAAAGAATCTTATTGATATGGTGGTAAGGGGTTAAAGATTCTAGCAATATGTGTTTAGTATCTTTGCTTCTCTTGACTGATAAAGATACTAATAATGCTAATTGTAGACAGTGGCCTGCCCCTCTCAGCAGCTTGTAAAGTGGATGCAGCCTGGAGTGAATCACCTCAAGCAGGCAGCCAGTCTGAGTGTAAACACAGACTCCTGGTATAGCTAGTTATATTCCAGCAATATTCCAGCTCATTTAGTTACCTGTTACCACCTCAGATCAGCCTATGTCTCCTCATGTCTGCTGCATGCTGTGAGTGACACAGTGATATATATTTGTGAGCTGTGTGACAGAGTAACCAAGCAGCTCAGGGTGACCCAAACTACTATGAGCTGTGTGAGAAATGAATTTGTAAGCAGGGATAGCGAGAGAGAGACCTGGGTGAATAAATAAAGTGCCCCTAGCACTAGTGGTAATGTGTACACTAATATAGAGTATTAAAAAAAAGTCGTTTCAATCGATAGTATTCCTTTAAAGAGCAACCGTAAGCAAAATCATGAATAAAATTGCTGATTTATAATGTTTATTTACAGATTATTTACATTATTTACAGATTATTTAGTAACCATTTACCAGTACATAGTACACTATGGAGGCTCTTGGTGTTCCTTGTTCTTAAAGAGTACCTTAAAGCGGAATATAACCCTGCATTTCAACTTTGCTCTAAAACATTATTTACAGCATATTATATGCAACCAGCATTTTTTTTTACTAGACCAGCATTGGAAGGGTTAAACACAGAGGTTTAAAGTTCCGTGGAGAGATATGCAGAAGTTCAGAATGATACATTTAACTAAATAGAATGTAACAAGTGATAAATGTTACACACTCTTTGGCTGTCCTCCAGCTCCTTCTCAGTCAGAGAGAGTGAGTCACATTCAACACTTACCCGTATTTCGCGCCGTATAAGACGCTCCGGAATATAAGACGCACCCAGGTTTAGAGGGCAAGAAACAGGGGAAAAAAGTATAAACTAAACCTGGTGCGTCCATATTTCAGGAGCATCTTGTACATGTCCTCCCCCAAATGGTGTCCTCCTGTGTACCTCATGTGTCCTTATCTCCCCCTGTCTACCCCAAGTGTCCTCTGGTCTCCTACCCTGTGTCCTGTGGACTCCCCCCTGTGCCCTCTGGTCTCTCCCCTTTGTCCTGTGATGTTCCCCCTGTGTCCTCTGGTCTGCCCCCCTGTGCCCTCTGGTCTGCCCCTCTGTGTCCTCTGGTCCCCTCTGTTCCTTGTGGTCTGCCCCCCGGTGCCCTCTGGTCTACACCCTCTGTGTCCTCTGGTCCCCATGTGCCCTCTGGTCTGCCCCCTCTGTGTCCTCTGGTCCCCCCTGTGCTCTCTGGTCTGCCCCCTCTGTGCCCTCTGGTCCCCTGTGCCCTCTGGTATGCCCCCTCTGTGTCCTCTGGTCCCCCCTGTGCCCTCTGGTCTGCCCCCTCTGGTCCCCCCTGTGCCCTCTGGTCTGCACCCTCTGGTCCCCCTGTGCCCTCTGGTCTGCCCCCTCTGTGTCATCTGGTCCCCTGTGCCCTCTGGTATGCCCCCTCTGGTCCCCCCCGGTGCCCTCTGGTCTGCCCCCCCTGTGCCCTCTGGTCTGCCCCGTGTCCTCTGGTATGCCCCCTCTGGTCCCCCCTGTGCCCTCTGGTCTGCTCCCCGTGTCCTATGGTATGCCCCCTCTGTGTCCTCTGGTCTGCCTCCTCTGTGCCTTGTCGCCCCCCCCCCCCCCATGTTTCCCATGTGCCTGACTCCCCGCTATGTGTTTATCCTACCACGCGCTTACATGTCTAAGCCCCCGCTTACATCGCCGGGTCCCCCCTGTGTATGCAGCGGCAGCGGGCAGTAGCTTACCTCCTCCATCTTGCCCGCGGCGATTGAAGACATCCGGCTGCTGTGGGCGGCTTCCTCTAGTGCCGGCTTGTAATGACGCGTCATCGCGTCATTACAAGCCGGCACTAGAGGAAGCCGCCCACAGGAGCCGGATGTCTTCAATCGCCGCGGGCAAGATGGAGGAGGTAAGCTACTGCCTGCTGCCGCTGCATACACAGGGGGGACCCGGCGATGTAAGCGGGGGCTTAGACATGTAAGCTGGGGGCGGATGGAGGATAGACACATAGCGGGGAGCCAGGCACAGGGGGAAATAGGCAGGGAATCCCCGACATAGCGGCGGTTCGTATCGGCGGGCGTTCGGAAGTCGGGGATTCCCTGCCTTTGCCGTATAAGACGCAGGGACTTTTTCACCCCATTTTTTGGGGAGAAAAAGTGCGTCTTATACGGCGAAAAGTACGGTAGATACATTTATGTAAACAAAATGCATCTATGTAAGCTTCGGATGCGTCTGCAGTTCTCTCCAGGAACTTTAAAGCTCTGTGTAACCCTTCCAATGCTGGTCTAGTAAAAAAAAAATACTGGTTGCATATAATATACTGTAAATAATGTTTTAGAGCAAAGTTGAAATGCAGGGTTATATTCCGCTTTAAAGAGAACCTGTACTGAGTAAAAATATTCAAAATAAACACATGAGGTAACTTCAAATGAACATTGCATAGTAACCTTGCCATCAGTTCCTCTCAGAAGCTCACCATTTTCTTCTGACAATAATCCCTTCCAGTTCTGACAATATTTTGCCAGATCTGAAATATATCAGTTGCTGTCAGTAAAATATCAGTTGCTGTCAGTTATAGCTGAGAGGAAAACTGATGTTTCAGGTAATGTCCATGTTTCCCTATGGCTCAAGTGGGCAATGCTACAGTTTAACTGTGTGCTGACCAGAAAGCTGTTATGGGTAATGGCCATTTTCAAAATGGAGGACGGAAAATTTCCTTGATCACAGTGAACAAACAGGACGCGGGACAGGAGAAAAACACTGAGGAGTAGACTACATGGAAGGTAAGTATGACTTGTGTATGCTTATTTTGACTTTTAATTTTCAGTTCAGGTTTTCTTTAAGTAAAAAAAAAAAAAAATTTTACTCACCTGGGGCTTCCAATAGCCCCCTGCAGCTGTCCAGTGCCCTCGCCGTGTCCCTCCGATTCTCGTGCCCCCGCCGGCAGCCACTTCCGGTTTCGCCGTCAGGAGCCGACAGGCTGGGAACGCGAGTGATTTTTCGCGTTCCCAGCCACAATTGCGCCCTCTATGCTGCTATTTAACGTTTTATTGATTTCACTGCGGATAATCCAAGGAGGGGTTAAACTTTCTGTCAGTGATAGGTTTGTTTGAATGCCCAATTAACGTCTTACTTCCTGTTCTTCTGTTAGGTGATTTCTGGATGGAAGGTTATCTCTTCACCATCCTCTACTTAATGTCTCCAGGTATTAGCAGCATGTAGAAGTTGCAGCAACAGCATTAACTTGCATTTTTCAAGCAGAGATCAGCATATATTGTAGCTTGTTTACTGTCAGTATAAGCATAGCGTAACTCAATATGGATGTAACCAAACCTGCACCCTAATGACTATACACCTCTTACCCTGTCTTTCTGTCTCTTCTACAGAATGGTCACACATGTTGCTCAGTGGACCCACAGTGCCTTCAGCAGCTGTAACAACAACCAGCTACTCCTGTAGAAGGTTTATGGATAAAGAATGTTTTTTCTGCTGACATAAGAAGACCTTACACCAAAAATCAGATATTAAAGTGATACAATTTGCAAACCAATCTGCCCACTGTTCAAGATGGAGAAAAACAAGCATCTTGACTTTGGGAGATTTTTACGGAATTAAGAAAAAGATTTTTTTCTTTGCTAACCTTGAGGCCAAATATCCGTCAGTTGTCACTGACTTTTTTGCGCAGAATGCCTGTACGGAATTCACTACATAATCATATTTTTTATTGGAAATCAGCGAAACACAATACCTGTGTCACAAATGGAACTGGTCATGTTTAAGGACAAAACAAAGCACTTGAACACCAGCTTGAAAATAATGGAAAATCTTGAAAGGAATGATGTACACACTCACAATGTAAACGCATTGATGAATACAGAGAGAAATGGCCACTGCTAGGTTCACCAAGTCCTTGAACATGAACTATAGATCTGGGTTGGGGGTGGGGGAGATGTTTGCTAGGAAGAATCCATGTTGTACCGCACTTCATCACCTGAAAATATTTTCTCACCAATCTGAAATATTTTATTACATATTGTAGAGAGTGATTTTGCAAATAAACCGAAGAGATAAACGTGTTCTGAACACCTCATATTCTTTGGTAGGCTTTACATATCAGCATGGAAACAAATGTGTGGAAAAGCTACCATCACTGTTTTATTTTCTTGCACTTTTTGACTTCTTTTCTTGATTGAATTGGTTTAGTATAATTGTGTTCTTGTGTGGACTTAAATAAATGTTTCTCTTACTTACAATTCGGCTTTTGTTTCCCTGTTGTTTTTATAACTTGTAAAAGTTTTACTGAATATAATGTGTTTGTTCTGTGTAAGATTTTCTTTGATGATAAGTTTCCCACATAACAAGGAGAAACCCTCTCCTCTTTAGTATTTTGTGATTTGCTTTTTCATTTACCTGTCAGATGTATAATACATTTCCAGAAGAGTAGAAGGAGACCTGAACTCTGTGAACATTTTCCACCTTCTCAGGAAACATTATCTATTATGGATGGTAATATCATTTCCGAAGCCTCCTTCCTTCCATAGCTAGAAAGCATCTTTTTTACATAGTTTTACTTTCGGTGATATGAACATGGAGCAGCTGTATTGAATCCCACAACGTCGCTGGATATTACAGTTACTGTATATACTTATTCAGATTGAAAAAAATGCATGCATCCATGAGGTTCAACACCTTTAGCCTCATTGCACCTAAGTGGAGAGAAAATCATCCTGATATCATCTTCTCACACCTAGCAATCATAGCTATAAATGCCATTAAAAGTAAGGAAAGCATCCAAGTCCCTTTTAAAATATATAGAATTTGGCATGACTATTTTCTCTGGTAAGATCTAAGTACCGTTACTGTGAAGAACCCCTTTCTAAATAGTTCATAAAATCTCCTTTCTTCCTTGTACAGTTCACGTTCTAATGTGCTGTGGTGCTTAGTAAAGCCCTAGAAGTGTGTGTGTGTGTGTGTGTGTGTGTGTGTGTGTGTGTGTGTGTGTGTGTGTGTGTGTGTGTGTGTGTGTGTGTTCTGTCAAAACAGTGAAAATGATTTATTTATTTTCGTAAAATATTCTGAATTCACCTCCACAGGATCCTAAACTTTGTTTGCCTGTTGCCTAGAAATCAGATTTGTCCTTTTTGTGGACTGGAGGATTACATGGGACTTGTTCCTTAAATAATCCATTAACGATAAAAGTTGCAAAACATTTTAGAAATGTATGTACAGATGGTCTATAACACCCATAATAGGAAATAGAATGTTTCTTGAATGCTCTCTGTAGAGGGTACTATCAAACCATGGGCCATATGCAATTTACTTTTTCTATTAAGTTTTCTCCCAGGCGAAATTTTCACACCTTTGTAATAAAATGGCTTTTAAGCCACCAGCTATCAAGAAAAATGTTGACAGCACTTTTCACCTACCTTTTAGTAGTTTACAGATTGCTGAAAACGTTAGTTAAATCAGAAGATTAGGAGAAAACTTTGAAGATAATGTTAATCGTATATGGCCCCTTGTACTATGTTGGGTGTAAAAAAAAAAAAAAAAAGTTGTAAACATGACTCTATAGACTTCTGTCCATAACTTGTTGGTCTTCCAGTCATGTTTCACTTAAGACCCCTTGGAGGCATTATTAAATGCACCAATAAAAACACATACTTTGGCTATACAGATATGCTCAGCAGTGAAATGGGTAAGGGCCCGTTTTCACTGGGCATGTATTCTCATTCGAGCGCTGTTTAATCAGTGCAGGAGATTTGGGTGAAGCCAGCGCCACGGAATTACGGGTATAGCAGTGGTCAGTGAGTAGCTTGGGCGCAGTCATACGACGGAGTGCAGATTACTTTTAAAAGACTGTATTTTGGCCGCCATAGCTGGAAGCCGAATTACATAATTCCCCACCATCCACGTCGACCTGGATGGGTAATAGTAATTAATGCCGCCGGGACTTGTGCAGGAGCCGGGTAAGCCAAATATCTGCTTTATACTGCGCCCAAATCTCCCGGCAGCATATTCATTGGGTTGCTTCTCAATGTGATTTTTTTGCAATAAAAAAATGAAACCAATAGATGCCAATTGAGTAATTTCCACTGAATGCAAAATTTCCCAAGCGGTGCGATGCAAAAAAAAAAATTCATTGTAATACAAAAAGCTTTAGGATAGATAATAGGATGGGGGGAATTGAGGTAGACGACCACACCGGTTTTTGTTATAAAAATATCAAAAAGAGTTTTTATTTTAACAGATAATATACCTATAGACATTACAAACACATGTATCAAATTGCATAAAAGAGAGTTTGCCAAAAAGGGACCCCCAAAAAACCTAGACCCCACAAATACCGCCCACCAGAAATACCCACCTACAGCATGACCTAGCTAACACAGCCGTGGAAGAAAAACAGGTCTAGCAGCTCTATAAAAGAGGTCCTATGTATTATATACTAAATTAGTGGTACCACTTGTCTGTAGACCTGTACATAAATACATGCATAAAGGAGCAGCAAGCCATGCAAAATAAAGTCCAAATGAATATGCATGCAAGCCTAGCCGCTGTTAATAGAAAAGCATGGAGTCCAAGCAACATCAGAACTGCATTCAAAATGTCAGACAGTCCAAAGTATGAGCGCTCAGAGATAATGCAGCAGACATGTGCACATGTATTAACATCCTTAGTTCAAGCTGTTAGACAAGCAGAAGCATAGATGGATGATATGGGTTAAAGTTGTATGCAGATGGGTGCATCAAAGAGGTCCCATACATAACTGACTGAGGCACTTGCCGGGGGCTCATATGCCTAGCCTGGTTTCACAAGCATGTATAACGTCAAACATTCGGAAATGATGCATCCGTATTTTACCCAACCAGAGTGATGATGTGGCCTGATGTCAAGCCAAACGTGGCTACCGTCCAGGTAAGAGGGCTGGTGCGATGAACAGTTGCCCATGAGTGTGTTAGTCCTTGGATCGGTGGATCATACAGGATCGTTGATGGATCGGATGTGAGGAGGCAAGGCTCTGCTGCTCGGCAGTGGGAAGAGGCTCGGCAGTGGGGAGGAGGAGAGGAGAGATGGCAGCTCTCAAAAACGCCACGCCGGGATGCCCGACATGTTTCGCTGGCAAGCGGCCAGCTTTCTCAAGGGAGGCGTGGTTTGGTATTCATTGCATGCTGAAGATTTCTGTATCACGCATCTGCTTCCCATGTAAAGCTTGCCATTTAAAAATTTAGCAGCTTGGACTGAAGCTAGGTTAGAAAAAGCACAGTAAGAGTGGCGCCTCATACATTATTCAGGGACCAGTGGTTTGAGATACAATAGAGGGAGTCTGTATAAAAAACACACCAATAGGAAATGCCTGCTGTCCCAGCATGATGATATCACACAGTTGGGAATTTCCTGTTCTGTGCTTCCCCAGCCTCATTCCTTTAGCTGAGTATGCGCAACATAAGCAGCAGTGCTTCTCTCACCTGCTCCAGGGTTACTGCCAGCATTGGGCTTACCTGGCTTTCTGTCAGCATTGGGCTCTCCTGGCTTCCATCCTGTTGCAGCCCCAGAGACAGACCTGAGGAAGCAGGCATTGTGCTTGCGAAACGGCTGTCAGGCCACCATCTCTTGTAGCTGTATCTGTTTGTGGTGGGATGAAATAAAGCAGTGATTGCTCTGCAACTCATCTGGTGTCCGGAAATCTTTCTTTTGCACGATTGTCAATACTACTTGGTCCGGAGGCAGAGTGAGTCACCCAAAAAAACCAAAAGATTTTCCTTACATCTGGTGCCAATCAACTTTCCTCTATAACATTTGCCAGAGACAGACCTGTTGGTGCTGGGCTTGCCTGATGTCAGTCGCGCCGCAGTCCCACTCTGCCCTACTGTTTTTTCCAGAAGTATTGATGTTTGTCTAGGTGCTGTTTTAAATATTTTAAGCAGGCTATTTTGGGACATTGACATAATAATGACTGTATTATGGCAACTCTACCATGCAGACCAGTTCTCTTCAAATGCTTCCTTACTGTACATCTTGAAACATCCAAACCACTTTTCCATGGTAAGGACTGGATGTCAGTTGAAGTTATGTGTGGTCCAAACAATTCTCCTGGCAGTTATGACTGAAATCTGTGGGTCTACTTGACTGTGGCTTGGCATCAACAGAACCCATCAATTTCTAGTTTGTACACTGTTGATTGGCATTCTTAACTCTGGATATCTTTTTATACCATTTCCCTGTGTTATAAAGCTGAACAACCTTCTCTCTCAGCTCCTTTGACAGTTCTCTTGTTTTTCCTGTGGCTGGAATGTGCAGGTAACTATCAAGAACCTAGAATCTCACTGACTTTTTATACACAGACTACTTTAATTACAAGTGAACAAGTCCCAGGTATGGCCAATCACCCTTAATTCCCAATTAACATGTGTGTGTCAATTTGTGTGTATATTGTCATGGCAGAACTTGAAAGCTGTGTAAACCTTTGATCATTGCCATTTGGGTGCTTCCATTTGTCATTATGATGCTTACAAAAAAAAGTGATAATGTGTGATAACAATGAATGAAAGTGGATATTTTGGGCATGATCAATATTTCAACAATTCTGTTATGTATACTTAAAAGCACAATCATATGTTGCCAATACACTTTTTGCTATGCAAGTAAAACTATAATCTAGAAACACTTTTTACCTAGGCAGTCTATTTCATGGCATAATGCAACTGAAAACACACACACTGAGGAACATTTCTATTTTTGTAAAAAGAACAGAAAGCATATCTAAATTTCTGGTAGCAAAAATATTAATATGAGTACGTAAGGAAAGGTTTAAGAAAATAATAGCACGTTATCCGCTTGGTACAATGAAGCTATTACCCGGCTGTCTACAAGATGCATGTAACTAGATGAGCACTATGTCACGCTTCATTTCCCCTCTGCATCGCCCAAATTTTGAGACACAACATACAACGTCGTCTGTGATGAACACATCAAAACAGAATTTCATACGCTAACCCAGGATCCTTCACATTCTAGCTGAGATCTACATTTTCATTTTATCTTTGCAGGAAAAATGAGCCAGTCAACAACCTTAACAAATCAAAACGCTTAAAGGGTTTTGGTATGCTTCAGGCATTGTGTGAAAAAACATAAGTGTCTCGATCAAAGGAATCAGCTAATAAGGTGACATACATGCTAGGAATGACTGAAATGAAAAAAAAAAATATTTGGCAGTTTTCCCCCAGTTAACCAAGTTGCATAAAAGATTTGTGCAACCATCATTAAAGAATTTGTAAGGGGGTAGAAACTAACCTCTGGAGGAAGGGAAGGGGGATCATGATCACGCCTGATTAAATTCTATTGAAAGTGCGGGAAGCAGGCAAATAGTCTCTTCTGGAAAACAGCCTATGAAGTGGGTTCTGTAAAGGAATACACACACTACAAACAAAGGGAACATGTCCACAATTTGTTGAAAAAGTAACAGGATACAAAATTACAATTAGTCCAGGCGGCAGGGCCACAAAAGGGTAGGCCACAAGTCCCAGAATGTCACTAGTCTAGACATTGGGGCAACAAAGAGTAGACTAGGCAACAAAGGAGTGGATCCAATGTTTCAGAAATGGACAGAAGCAATTAATTTTGATAAAATACATTTCAGAAAGACTTGTACAACAGGGTCATCCATAAAGTAACAGCTGTTTACTTTTATCTGCCACACAATGTATTTTTTAAGGTTAATTTAAGTTGAATTTGTCAGGTTAATCGCTACCTGCCCTGCTTGTCACAATACTGCAGAACATCAGTAATGTTTTGTTTAGCAGCATTACCATGATTGAAAATAAAAGGGGAAATCTACTAATAAGTAGTTACTCTAAAAAACGCATGAAAAAGCATCAAGTATCACATATAGACCAGGAACAGTTGATATGGGTTTCCTCCATTAACCACTTGCCGACCGCACACTTATACCGTGCGTCGGCAAAGTGGCAGCTGCAGGACCAGCGACGCAGTATTGCGTCGCCAGCTGCAGGCTGATTAATCAGGAAAGCAGCCGCTCGCGCGAGCGGCTGCTTCCTGTCAATTCACGGCGGAGGGCTCCGTGAATAGCCTGCGGGCCGCCGCTAAATGTAAACACAAGCGGAAATAATCCGCTTTGTTTACATTGTACGGCGCTGCTGCGCAGCAGCGCCGTAAGGCAGATCGGCGATCCCCGGCCAATCAGCGGCCAGGGATCGCCGCCATGTGACAGAGGACAGCCTGTCACTGGCTGCACAGGACGGATAGCGTCCTGTGCAGCCCGGTTCACCAGGGGGGGCCAGGTAGGAGAGGGAGGGGGGGGGGGATTTTGCCGCGGAGGGGGGCTTTGAGGTGCCCCCCCCCCCCCCCCCCCGCAACACCCGGCAGGCAGGAGCGATCAGACCCCCCCAGCACATCATCCCCCTAGTGGGGAAAAAAGGGGGGCGATCTGGTCGCTCTGCCTGCACCCTGATCTGTGCTGGGGGCTGCAGAGCCCACCCAGCACATATCAGCTAAAACAGCGCTGGTCCTTAAGGGGGGGGTAAAGGGTGGGTCCTCAAGTGGTTAAATATAATTAATCACTTTCCATTATACAAATTAGCTAAAGCAGGGACTATTGGGGACAAAATAGGAACAATCATACAAACTCCATGTTCAGTATATTGTATTATCTCCCACCTGAGAGCATAGAAGTATAAAGTAGATCTACTAACCACTGAGGAAATAGTACTTACCATTAAGCAGCATTGATGCCCTAAGGATTGGGGCAATTTTGTGAACTGGGGCTCTAAAAGTGGCCATATATAATACAATCTAGTCACTCAGCAGAACAATCAGTTCCATAAACAAATTTATAACAAAGTCTCATGTAAATGTTCTTTTCATTAACATCCCAAAAATGTTTAATTGATCGTTTCTCTTCAGATGTTGCCATCCTCCTGTGAGTGTAGTGGTTGACAAAGACGTATATAATTATACATTCTGTATGTTTCATTTCAGTGTTTCCTCTCTCACATGTATTCCCGTCACATGACACGCACAAAAACAGGGGACTGGATATGACAAAAACAAATGCTGAACAGAAGCCAATAAATACTGTACATTCCCAGGGAAGGGAAGGAAGCAGCAGCCGAGTGAAGTGGGCAGGGACAATGAGATGATGTTCCAAACAATGTGGTACTATTAAGAACAAAAAAGGACCCGTTTTAATAAATAATGGAGGGAGAAGGGTCTAGCGCCCTCTCCAGCTACTTAGTGGACTCAGCATCCCAGGCAGTTGCCTGGCTTGTCTCATCCTAGAAATGGCCCTGCCTGTGTGTCACAAGGGACCATTTTTGGTTTGACAGGTTTTCAGCTTGTCTAGTAAAAGCAGCATTTATCCGCCACCAAAAGAATAAAAAGACTTAAGAGTGAGATAGCCTATTTCAATATTATTCTAGACATTTCCTGTAAATTACGCCAATAGTTGTTCAGTTGTAGGCAGGTGCCCTTATAGTCCTTAATTGTTTATGTCAGCCACACTGAATTATTGTTCAATAAACAGGGAAATGAGATTCTCAAGTAAAAGTATTCTTCACCCTATCCAGGCATCCCCGCAAGGTCCTGTTGTATTCATCTCGCAAGATCTAATTATTGCAATTATACTTTATGCAGTGCTACAGATCTATCCTAACATGATTTGCAGTTCTGTACTCGTATAATATATGCCTGCGCACGACACAGACTTTTATTGAAAAATTCATTTGCTGCAGCAGCTCCGGTAATTTTACAGATATTACAGAAAGACATTTCCTTCCAATAACTTATAATGACAAGACAAAGAACTAGCATTGTGTAGCTGAATACATTTGGATCACAGCATTTAAACAGATTCGGAATACCTTAAACAGTTTTGGAATAACCGCCGAATCGAAGACAAAAGACTTCCTTTCGGGATGAAAGGATTTATTAATTTATAAACTTATATTTTGTAGTTATGTCTGTCTTTCTTTCTCTTCAAGTTTGGAGAACTAATGTTTTGGGGCTTTTATTGCCCGTGTTATCTCATAGTTTTATTTTACACTTTTTTATAATTTACTAAAATTAAAGCATAGGACCAAACTTTTGTGCTATAATTGTGCCAACTTTGCATAGCGGCCTAGCAGCAGAGCTCTGAGCCCCAGTGCAGGTTATTTCCATTGGGCCCCCTCAAGCACTTTATACATAGCAACCTAATATGGAGTGCAAAAACTTGCAAATACATTCACAATGCCAGCAGTTTAAGCAGGGGAGGGAAACAATATATTAATAATATCTGATGTCATAGCACCAACAAATAACCAAAGCAGCGGCTGATGGGCCGTATCACCAGTACTGATAAAACAAGTCCACTTTACAGTCTCAATGAGATTAAACTCTGTCTTCACCATGTCATAAGACCTCAGTAAATACAGTTATAGATTACGCTCACCAGATCAAGTGGCTACATCTTATAGAGGGATCTAGATCTACTCCTTAGTGGCAACCAACCACACTTTGTCGGTATTGCATGAAAACAAAGAACATTGCATTGCGTAATAATGTTTGGAATCAGAAACTGTTATAACACCTACAGCGTGCACCAACTTGTGACCAAACCCACGGTGTGCTATCAGCACTGCACATTACACCTCCGTGTACTACCACCACATGCATATTGCTCACCAGATCTTATGGCTGACCCATGAATAGAACCAACAAACTCACACACTGCAGCTAGCTCCGCTGTAGGTGTCATAACAGTTCCTGATTCCAAACTTTATTTCACTATTATATGCAAATGGTCTATCAATCTGTAGAGTGCTTATCTTATTAAATATCAGTGGGGGTAAATACTTTTGCAAGGCACTGTATGTGCTATTCAGGGGCGTTGCTAGGATCCTAGGAGATCCGGGGCACCAGATGGGAAAAACCTGCGCCGTGGTAAAAATGTGCATGTTCATGCAGTGAGTGGGTGTGGCCATGGGAGTGGCCAAATTTACATGGCCAAATGTACATGAACTTAGCATGTACCCTAAACAGCAATATGTTATCCTTTCATTAAATAGTTTACTATCAGTATACGCATAGAGTAAAGATGCATACACACATTCAATTTTGATTTGTCAATCACTGACCAATTTTATCACCCCCATGTAGTATGAGGGCTAAAAGACTTAGGCAGGGAACATACTTGTCTTTGGCAGGGAACACACTTGACTGTTTTTGTACGCGTTTTCTGCACAGAAAAACGGAGAACTCATGTTAATCAATGGGCTAGTTCACACTTAATATGTTGTTCACGTGCAGAAAAAAAACTGACATTCTGCATGATGATTCTGCACAGTTTGTCAGTTTTCTCTATCAAGTATATTAGCTGCTGTAAAAAAAAACGCACGCGTTTTCCTGCCTAGAAACATACTTGGTGTGCAGAAAAAGTATGCAGAAAAACGCGCTCAGAAAACAAAGACAAGTGTGTTCCCTTCTGGGCATGTTTTTCTGTGTACTTTTTCTGCATACTAAGTTTGTTTCTAGGCAGGAAACCGCGTGCGTTGTTTTACAGCAGCTGATGTAATTCATAGAGAAAACTGACAAACTGTGCAGAATCATAATGCAGAATACTCAGTTTTTCGGTGAAGAAAACGCGCACGAAAGCAGTCAAGTGTGTTCCCTGCCTGAATACTATGAACAGAGCTGAGCTCTCATGATACCTGGAAATAGTAAAATTGGCTAATCAAAATTGTATGCGTGTATCAGGCTTAACAACTAATACTGTACATAGTGGAGGTAGCAGGGATCTATACACAATACAGTGGGTTTACATTCAGTAAAGACACAGAGTAACAGCTCATAATGTACATACTGAGGGTAGAAATGAACAGCATACAGTACAGTGAGTATCAGTATAGGTGCAGAGTAACAGCTTATACTGTAAATACAGGAGGTAGCAGAGATCAGCAGTTCAGCACAAACTGCAGCTAGTTAACTATCAGTACAGGCAGGGGTGCCTCTAGCCATTTTGTCACTCCAGGCGAGAAATCCTGTGGTGCGACCCCCCCCCCCCCATGATTGCCCCCCAGCCCCATTCCCCACCACCCCCAAAACCCCTAAAAATAATCATAATGCAGCAGCGTTTCACCCGAAAATTAGAAAATACACTTATTGCGGCATGGGTTCACCAGAAAATAGTTGTAATGCAGCAGAGCGTTTCACCATAAAATATACTTATTGTGGCATACACACACACCACACACACACACTATACACACACACCACATACACTATACACACACACACCACACACAGTACACACACACTAAACACACACTACACACACACACACTATACACACGCGCACACACACTATACACACGCGCACACACACTATACATACACACACACTATACACATGCGCACACTACACACACACTATACACACGCACACACTATACAAACACACACACACACACACACACACACACACACACTATACATACATACATACACACACACAGACACACACACCACACACAGTACACACACACTAAACACACACTACACACACACACACACACTATATACACACACACACACACACACTATACACACGCGCACACACACTATACATACACACACACTATACATACACACACACTATACACATGCGCACACTACACACACACACTAAACACACGCACACACTATACAAACACACACACACACTATACATACATACACACACACAGACACACACACCACACACACACACTATACACACACACCACACACAGTACACACACACTAAACACACACTACACACACACACACACACACACACACACACACACTATACACACGCGCACACACACTATACATACACACACACTATACACATGCGCACACTACACACACACTATACACACGCACACACTATACAAACACACACACACACACACACTATACATACATACATACACACACACACAGACACACACACCACACACACCACACACAGTACACACACACTAAACACACACTACACACACACACACACACACACACTATACACACGCGCACACACACTATACATACACACACACTATACACATGCGCACACTACACACACACTATACACACGCACACACTATACAAACACACACACACACTATACATACATACATACATACACAGACACACACACTATACACACACACCACACACACACTATACATACACACACACTATACACATGCGCACACTACACGCGCACGCGCGCACACACACACACACACACACACACACACTATACAAACAAACACACACACACACACACACACTCTATACAAACACACACACACACTATACAAACACACACACACACACACACACTATACAAACACAAACACACACACACACACACTATACAAAAACACACACACACACACACACACACACACACACTATACAAACACACTATACAAACACACACACACACACACACACACACACACACACACTATTTATTTATTGTATTTATAAAGCGCCAACATATTACGCAGCACTATACACACGTACACACACTACACACTATATACACACGCACAGTACACACACACTATACACACACACACATACACCTACCTATGTCCTCCCCTTCACCACCATCTCTACTAATCCCTGCTTTTGCTACCTTATAGTGTGTCTGATCCCTTATGCAAAGAAATAATGAGGAGAGAAAAGCTGAAAGAGAGGGAAGAAGATGTTTGCCTCACCAGCATTGCACTTTTATTTAGCTTTCCTGTATGACAAGAAGACACAGCCAGCCAGCACTAGGGGAAGAGGGAAACAAAGGTGAATGAGGGAGGGCTGGTGCACACCAAGAGTGCTTCAGAGCACTTTTCAAATCGACAGTGATTTGAAAAGCACTGGGCTATTGTTACCCTATGACGGTGTTCCCACAGCAGCGTTGGGATTTTTTCTAATTTTTTGGAGCGATTCTTTCAAAAATCGCTTCACAAAGTCGCATTCGCAAACTGCTAGCAATTGCTATTGCGATTTTGTCGTGCAGTAGCCCAGAGAGAGGCGGAGTGGAGAAACTTAGAATAGCCTGAGATGGAGCAGAGAGCTTATCTGTATTGCAGTCCTACATTACACAGAGACTACTTACCTGTAATAGGATTCCTGTCCCTGGCGGTCTCTCACACAAGTCAGAAAGCAGCCCTCCTGGAGTGTAGGGACTGTCAACATTTTTCCACTTGTTTAACACCTTATCTGCACAGGCAGTCATTTTAACAATGGAGAGAGACCAGACAGATGTTTTCCCACAGACCCTCCAGGCAAGCTCTGCATCATGCTGTGTATATTTACCAGCTTGTGTGCCCTCTAATTGCACTTTTATCTGCTAGCTAAGTGTTTGACATTGCCTTACAACAATAAACCTGAATACACCAGACACTGGACCAGCCCTAAATCACTGAATGAAAGGCGACCTGGGGGGCAGTCCATGCCCAGCTGCTACACATTGTCTCTCTAAATCCACGGGAGTTACCAGTAGCAGAGAGAGAGCGAGGAACTGACTTAATCAGTCAGGACTCAGAAGCTGATGCTGTACTCCAATGGATCCCTGACTGAGTTAGCTGGAACTGAGTGAGCTGGGACCCAGTGCCTTCTCTCACTGACTCATTCATTACTGTGGTTCTTTGAATCATTGAGCTGAAGGAACTGAATTAATCAGCTATGAGTGGAGTCAGGCGCTGCTTTTAGCTGCTGTTGTAATATGACCCCTGAGTGAGCTGAGAGGCATTTCTTATCTCACTACTCAGTGCAACAGCGCTCTTCCCTCCTCCTGTCGCCCTAGGCAAAAATTTATAGCTGCCTAATGGCTGAGACGGCTGTGAGTACAGGCACAGAGGAACAGCTTATACTGTACATACTGGTGGTAGCAGAGATTAGCACATACTGCAGCTAGTTTACTATATACAGTGGTTTGCAAAAGTATTCGGCCCCCTTGAAGTTTTCCACATTTTGTCATATTACTGCCACAAACATAAATCAATTTTATTGGAATTCCAGGTGAAAGACCAATACAAAGTGGTGTACACGTGAGAAGTGGAACGAAAATCATACATGATTCCAAACATTTAAAAAAAAATACTTTTGCAAACCACTGTATACAGGCACAGAGCAACAGCTTATACTGTATATACTGTAGGCAGCAGAGATCAGCATACACTGCAGCTAGTTTACTATCAGTACAGGCACAGAGGAACAGCTTATACTGTACATACTGTAGGTAGCAGAGATCAGCACACACTGCAGCTAGTTTACTATCAGTAGAGGCACAGAGGAACAGCTTATACTGTACATACTGGTGGTAGCAGTGTTTAACACATGCTGTAAATACATAATACAAAGAAAAGGTTTTATACATACCTAGGGCTTCCTCCAGCCCCATACGCACGGATCGCTCCCATGCTGCCGTCTTTCACTTCCCGCAGCTCCGATACAGTGTCCCGTCACTTCAGTCAGTCGGGGCCAGTGTACGCAGGAGAAGTGGGCCCTCTAGACATCTCTCCAGTGGATGCTGGAGAGATATGCAAAGAGCGCACTTCTCCAAGGGTAGACTGGCTCCGACTGACGGAAGAGACAGGACCCAGTACCCAAGCTGCGGGCAACGGAGGATGGTGGCGTGGGAGCGATCCACTCAGATGGGGCTGGAGGGAGCAGCAGGTATGTATAAAACTTTTTCTTTATATCAGCTCTAGCATACTTTAAATGAGTGCTGCTAAGATACCCAATAAAGCTGTACTACTGGTGATGGCAAAGTGCTTACTAAAAAGGTAACAGAGCAGACAGGCCCAGCCAGACCAGTTCCAGGTGTTGTTTGGGCTGGTTAGTGGCTACTACTGGGCTGGCTTGTGTGGCTGCACTCCTGTTCCTGGCCTGCTGCTCCAGCTCCGCTACTGTCTCTGTGTTTGTCTCTCTTCCCCCAACGCTTGCAGATGCTGCACTTCCCAATTACTTACACTTGTGATTTTTGCTGCAGGCTGCCTGTGCCTGCCTGGTGGTCTCTCTCCTGAGGTGGTGAGGTGGTTTGTGGCTGGCTGCCTGTGCCTGGGGACCCAATTTGGCGGCGGCAGGCCAGAGAGGGAGGCAGGAGCCAGGGCAGCTCCTGTCTGAAGTGGAGTGGCACCTGAGTGCAGTGGGCCACGGTGGTGAGGCCGTCTGTGACTGCTGCTGGCAGGACTGGAGAGTGGTAGGGAGCCAGGCAAAGGAGTCAGGGCAGGAGGACCAGGCCAGGGCGGGGATGGCGCTATGTCGGTTAAACGGCGCCTAATACACTACACATGCAGGGGGCGGAGTTACTCACGCTCTTGCTCCAGCCCCCTGCCAGTGCTCACTCTGAGGAAAGCCGGAAGCGCTGGTGGGGTGCGGCCGGCGCCACCCACAAAATGTCGGCCGCCGTATTGAGCGAACGGCGGCCATGATCACCAGGGATTCGAGACACTTCAATTTGGGCACCCCAGTGCACAGGTCAGGGGCACCCCAAAGCCATTTCCGGGGCACGAACCCTATATAAATAGCGCTAGCGATGCGCCTGGTGCTATTACTAAGTTAGTCAGCTGATCTTCCCTCTCACAGAGATCCTAGAATAGGTGGTAAAGCTCACAGCTTGATTGTAGATTTGACAGCTGGGCAGAGCTACCCCATCCTGATCTTTCAGGGTCTGCAAAATTCATATTCTCCTTAAGAAAAAATAACTCCTCACCTTTTTGGATTTTAGTAAAAATCTTTTTGAGGGAAGACTAGCCTTAAAGTGGACCTCTTGCACAGGACAGAAGGAAAACAGAGTAATGCACCCTGTATGTATTTAGAGAGTTTAGCCCAGGCATGGGCAAACTTGGCCCTCCAGCTGTTGAGGAACTACAAGTCCTACAATGCATTGCAGGAGTCTTACAGCCACAGTCATGACTCAAAGGCAAATGCATTGTGGGACTTGTAGTTCCTTAACAGCTGGAGGGCTAAGTTTGCCCATGCCTGGTTTAGCCTGTCTAATTCCCTACATATGTGACTAATCACAAGTGTAATTTGATCTCTCAGTTGTGTCAGCTGGCTGCCTCGGCAGAGAAGCTAATTTGTAAACACAGGATGTTAACCCTATGTCTGCTTCTATGAAAGCAGGAAGTTGACACTGCAGATTTATTGCAGGATTTGTATCAGCTGTAACAAAAATATTTTTTCTTTAAAGGTTATTATGCTGTTGCTTATCTTTTAGAGCAGAGATGACGTTCTGAATTCAGGTCCGCTTTAATGAGAGTTACATGACCGATCAGGTTTCTAGGTTATTTGGATGAAAGCTAAAGCCTTGTACACACACTAGAGGGTTGTCAGGGTGGCCATTCAGGGGCTGCCTCTGCCAAGAGCCTAGCTTGTGTACAGTAGCATCTGACTCCCCCCACCCCCCAAAAAACAGTAACATATTGTCTACAGATAAGTTGATTTATATCCAATATATATGGATCTAAATTCAGGTTATTAAAGAGCACACTAACAGGGCAGTATTTTACATCCTGGTGTTTCTGGATGCCCAGATGTTCCTTTACATGTGAGAGAAAGACAGAAGCATGTTCAAGTATTAGACAAACATTAGATTTCCTTTGTCAGTTGGGGCACATCTCTGAATGTTGGGAGACTCAGTGAATGACTGCCACACATCTCCATAGCAACAACCTTCTCATAATTGTGTGCAGTATGGATACAGTTCTGACTTTCATTGAGGGTATTATATTTACATCAGATGAATATAACAGACATTCACAAAACAAAAAGCAACACAAGATTAACAATAAAAAGAACTGGATGGTTTTGATAAATTGAAAAGGAACCTTTTAAATGAAACAGATGTGGCTGCTCCTAAAGAAAGTGGTAAATCAGTGAGGAGTGTGATCACAGTGATAAAGATGATGTGTAGAAATGTTTCAACATGTCACAATACAAAATATAGAATCTGGAAAACTACAGATGCAGGAATGAGAAAGAACTGGCAGGAAAAGATTTAGCTAGAGAATGAAGCATCAAAAAACATGAACCCCTTTCTTTAAACATGGGCTTTAAAGAACAGCAGATGATAAATAAGAAGCCGACTTGCCTGGTCTGTACTGAGAGTCAAAAACTGCAATTTAAAAAAAAAGAAAACAAATTATTTCTTTATTTAAGTATTTATATAGCGCCGACATATTACACAGCGATGTGCAGAGTATATTGTCTTGTCACTTAACTGTCCCTCTGAGGGGCTCACAATCTAGTCCCTACCATAGTCATATGTCTATGTATGTATGTATCGTGTAGAAAATAGGATAAACTCATCTTTTTACATATCCCATTTAGAACTGTCCCCTGCCAGTATGTATTGCTTGGTGTGCTTGCCACTCTAAAGTCCTGTACCAACTACACATTTTGTATTTTTCCGATGACTGGCAATCTTTTGAGCGAGGAGTGATCATTTCCGCAAACTTCCTATAAGGGTACAGGCGCGCAACTACGCGAACAACGTTTGGGGATGCGCAGCGATAATGAACGTCACAGCAGATCGTATCTTAAAAAACGCTGACAACTCCACTCAAAGTACCACGATCACTTCTTACCGTTCAAAGCTGTCATCATGTGACGTCTAGTGTACCCACCGGCGAGAACGCTCGTCACCAGGGGTATCGCTGGGATCCATCGTTCAGCATCTTCAGGTGATTATTCAGCTTCACTTCCCCATCTCGTAGTTTGCTGCCGTTCATTCCTTGCCTTCCCTCACCCAGTAATACCAACTAATCTTTCCTGGTCCAACATCATGCATCATAGTGTGTGAGAAATAAAGCTTCATCTTGGTATCCAGCTTTGTACTGTGCGATGTCATGCAGTGATGACACAAGATACAATTATGGCTGTGTATCACTGCATCACTACATGCTGTACAATGACGGACTGGTCAGATCAGCTGTCAGTAAGATGGAGGAACAGAATTGTCAGGCAGCAGCCTATGGAAGGAGGTACTAGGAATAGTGGGGCAATGATGAACACAAATCAAATCAAAAATAGCTTTATTGGCATGACCAAGATTCATACAGGTATTGCCAAAGCAAGGGGAAAAAGGGGGACATGAAAGGGGGTGGGGAAGGGAGACAATGGTAAAGCAGTCTGTGGACATTTTTAGGTTTACAGTTCCGTTACGCTCCTCTGTCTGTGGCATGCTGTGAACACATTATGGAAGGAGGTACAGGTAAGCTATCACTATGAGCAGAGAGATAACGACCAGGAGCAGAAAGGGACATATTGAGAGAGGGGGGCCAAGAGCATAATTATATTATTTAAGGGGGACACTTGAGGGCGCATCAATCTGCATAACTGTGGTACTTGGGGAATATGCAACCTAATTATATTGGGGACACTTTGCATGTTTGAGAGGAGACTCTACCTAGTTATATTATTTGGAGAGACACTTAACTCCTTTATGTTCTTTGATGGGACACCAGGTATTTATTGTTTTGGGGATCACTATGTTGTTGATGGTACCAAACAGTTGTTTGGGGAATATGCCTGAATAATTATAATTTAGGATTCTAGAAGTGGTGGTTGAAGAAGGCATTACATATAACATCAATCTTATTATGTCTCACGTGGCTGATTGTACAGTAGTTAGAGCTTATTTTTCTCCAAGGAATAGGACTGCATTAAAAGTCTTGTTGAGGGAAATCCCACTAATTTCTAGTTACAAATCTAATAGGTTCACATCCATTATTTGGCCCAAACCACTATCTTGCATGCCCACTTTGCAGACACACTTGCTCCTATATTGATGCCCTAGGGTAACCCTACTCTTCTGGGATTGAAGCAATGGCCTTGGTCATATGAGCCCATATAGGAGGTTGATTTAAAAAGAAAAAAAAAAAAAGTACATTTGTGAATTAGTGACTGTACAGCAGGAGTCACACACATGCAGCCTGATTCTAGATCAGGATTTAAAAAAAAATAAAAACTGAAGTTATTGAGTCCACACAGATTAGGCATACAAAGGAAAGCAAGCTAAACAAACACTAATTTACTTAGCCTTCACAAATCCTGAAATCCTAAAGGGGCCCATACACTGAGCCGATTAGCGGCCAATCGATCAATAGCAAATCGATTGACCAATCAATCGACTTGCGGCCGATTTCGATCGATTTCAATCGATCTAACATGCTGGAAAATCTAGGTCAATCTGTTGAGATTGCTTATCATTTTGCATTGGACCTAATGGAAATCTGATGGCGAAAAAATGCCATCAGATCGATTTTCAATAGATTTCATACTGAAATCTATTGGAAATCTGTTCCTAGTAAAAAATGTTCCTAAACACATCAGATAGATCAGAAATCTATCTGATGATCTACCTGCTGCTAATCTAACGAGTGTATGGCCACCTTTAGCGTGATATAATCCAAGTCAGGGTTGTAAACTGGTATCACTGAATAGCAGGTAATATATACTAAATGGGACCATGTTTGGTAATTCGCTTGCATTCTCAAAAATGTGGTAGCTGGTAGAATTTTAGTAAAACATTGAACCAGACTGAATGTAGGTGCAACAAGTGATGGAATTATTTTATTCACTTTCAACCGCACAAAAATGTTTAGATTAGAATCAGAGTGGTTAAGGTGGCCGTACACTTATAGATTTGCAGTAGATTCAACCATCAGATAGATTTCTGTCAGTTTAGATATGTTGTATATTTTTCTCCAGCAATTTTTTGTATTTATTTTCCTTGTCTCTTTTCTATTTGTTTACATATATTCACAGACACCTGCTCGTTTGCATCCGCCTTATTCTTATTGGATATACGTATCACGTGGAGATGCGCTCCATGCGTCATGCGTGTATTGTGATGTACGCAGTGGACGCCTTATGCGTCCTTGCGTGCAAGATTGCGTAACTAGATAGGACGCGATTGGACTAGCGCGTCACGTGATGACGCGCTACGCCAGCGCGTTAGCATGACGTGGCCACGTCACGCAGATAGCCAGGGCGGTAGCGGCAGCGGTGCCTGCATTTAATGGAGAGTGCGTTAGTACTCTGTTATCCTCTGAAGAAGCAGCAGTTCAGCTGCGATACATGTGAGGGACAGCACAGCGGACGTTATTTCCTGGGGTATCTTTCTGGTAAGATGGTCTCTATACTGTATTAGTTTCACGGAGGTTCTGGGTTCCAATTTCCCTGTCCCTATATATCCACTTATATGTGTCTACATCATTTACCTTGAGTGGGTATTATTCCCCATGTGTGTTTGTCAGGACATTGGTTCTTGTGGCCCAGGTGATTATATTCAGATTTCCTTCCGTTAGACCCCAGGTTTATATACTGTTGTATTGGTCATTGTGAGATTTATTTATCACAATATATATATTATATTGTATCATTATGTCCACATGTGCTGAACTTTGTGTTTTTAATTGTTTTTACAGAATTGTTCTCTATTAATTAATAAAACATTTATATAACAGCTTGTTAATTGAGCTTGATAATTGTGTCATTGATTATATGTTGTTCGCCATATGGATGGCTTTTCTCTTTTGATGCCTGTCAAGTCGAATCTGACAGTAATCTATCTGATGTGTGCCACACACTAGGAACAGATTTCCAATAGATTTCAGAATTAAATCTATTGGGAATCTATTGAAAATTGATCTAATGCAACTCTATGGGCCATTGATCTGCTGCCAGCAGTAGATCGACCTAGATTTTCCATCCAGATAGACTCAAATCTATCGAAATTGATTGAAATCGGCCACAAATCGTTCGATCAGCTGATTCAATAGGATCTATTTACAATCAATCGATTCCATAGAATCGATCAATCAATGGATGGATGAAATCGACCAGTGCATGGGCCCCTTTAGTCTGTGTCCTCCTCCTCGCTGTCTGAACAGTAAGACAACATGAGAAAACAGCAGACCAGCATACTCCTCCCACTGATACTTGATTAAGCTGAAAATAAAAATGCCCTCATCTCAGAAAAATGATGGCACTGTTCTGGTAAACTGCCCATTTATAAACAGGTGCCAAGTAAACATGAGTCCTTGTAGGTATTGTGACAGGATGCATGTTAGGCATAAGTATATTTCTTTCAACTTCAGCTCATCTTCCTCATGTTTCCACATTGGCAATTTGGGGCAGAAAGAATTAAGGCAGTCAATTTGCAAGAGAGAATATATTGATATTTTTAACTTAATGGAGAAGGAAAATGAGCAGTTTAATGAAAACAAGCAAAGCAAAGAAAAGGCGAGGGTGCCGCTGACAAAAAATCCATTCCTGGCTTCTATTGGCAATTGGCTTACTTACAGAAGTTAATTATCCATAGCATTATTGGCAACTGGCTTACTTACTGTATTCCAGGCTTTATTGGCAATTGGATTTCAGTCATTTGCAATATGATGACATGAGAGAGGAATGTAAACTCATGGAACTGGATAAAAAAATATCAGCAATGAGAGTTTGGAAAAACACTTCAATGCTGGCAACACAGGGCCTGGCTGCGGCCTGATAAGACTGTTCTAAAGACCTGTACTGCTGAAAACATATTTCACTGATTTCAAGGCAATTTTACTTTCATGTATGAAGTGGAAAATTCAACAATTTATGGAAACAAAAATGTGACCAAACAGTTTAGTGAATATTCTATTACAGAGCGTAACCAGTAACATAAATCCACCCATAATGTGCTAATTAAATGTACAGAATGGTTTAGAGGAGAACATAAGCAAAAATTCAAAATCGTGCAAAATACAGTAATTATTGCAACATACTTACAGATACTGTAGGATGATGCTATAAAGCAACTATTTCATAATTAAATTTGTTATATAAATTTGTTCATTTTTTTTTTTTCCCCTAAAAGGGTAACAACAGTGTATGTCTTATGTCCAGTACACACGATGCAATTTTCCATCAGATTGAAGGTCAAATAGAGTATTCCCGACAGGACCGATCTGATTTCAGTAAAATGATCAGAATTCAGATCGGACACGTCTGAAATAATTGCTTCCACTGTCAATCGGCCGGAAAATTGCATCATGTGTACTAGGCATCAGGAAAATGTCTGCCTCCAATTGTCACCCCATTACTAGAAGGATTTTGCTGTGCAGTCATGAATGCTAAACATTCTTTAATAAGGATTGGGATAATGTGTTGTCCTCCCTGACAGCTCAGTACAGCTGGCCCCTTACCTCTGTTCAGCTCTGCACACTGAGGCTTCCTCATATTGGGCCCCTCCAAAATTCTATACATAATAAACACCTGTAACTTAATGTTATATTAATAAAGCATACCAGAAGTCACATGTGACATGATGAGATAAACATAGGAAGATACTGTATAGTACTAGTCCTATTAAAGCGGTTCTGAGATGAAAAAGTAACTATAACAAGTAACTTGTCTATATATCTTATCTAAAGTTTAGATAGTTTACACAGCATATCTAGCTGCAAACCACTTCAAAAGTTTATAATTATTTATTCCTGTGATACAATGAGGGCAGCTATGTTCTGTTTGTCACATTGCCAGAGGTGGAGGGGTGGAGATGCTATCAGCTTGCCTGTGTGTAAATTCAGTCCCCTCTCCTCCTCTCTCCTCCCCTCTGCCTCTGAAATCAATGGCTAGTAACCTCCTCCTCCTCCTGCTCAGACTGAGCTCCCAATAAGCCCTTGCTACAGTGCCAAGGCACAAAAGGAGCTGTGGGCGAGGCTTGTTTAGTTTATAAGGAATTAGAGAATTAAAACAAAACAAAAAAGTATTTGGCTTGAAGAATGCCCTATAAACTATATGAAAGGAACACAATTATGCAATGAGTAAACGTTTATCTCGGATCCACTTTAAAGAGGCACTGTAGTAACACACAGTAGGGTGCGGCAAATGATTCAGGATACTATAACAGTAATTTTCCTGGTTTCAGCATCAGGAAAACACTTCCTATATCTATATAATGCTGAATCTTGGTATCTACCAGGGAAGCTTAACCATTTAAGGACCAGCAGTCTCTGGGCACTCAAAGACCAGAGACCACTCGTCCAATCCCGACGAATCGCCGCACATACCCGCCGCACCCGCTGTCATCGCCGCTCGCCGAGACCCCCAGGACATAGGAGCCACTTTCATTGGCTCCTGACCCTGTTTTTCAATGTAAGCCAATGGGAACGGCTTACATTGAAAGACAGGGCCAGGAGCCAATGAAATCGGCTCCTGACCTGCTCACATGACTCTGCCGTCATAGAGACAGGCAGAGCCTGTGAGATGCGGCGAGAATAGTCGGGTTTGAGTGGCGCGATCGGCGTGGAGCAGCGGAAACAGCGGATGCGCGCTGCGGACAGTGATTGAGATCTACGCCCTGCCAGCCAGGAGCCCACCAATACAGGGCGTAGATCTCAATCACTGCGGTCCTTAAATGGTTAAAGAGGAGCCGTCAACCCTACTATCTCAGGAAAAAAAAAATCAAATATATAAGTAGATAAATACTTGCTCTACTTACATAACATATGTATTGCACTGTCCACGTTATGATTCCTGTGAATTTTATAAAGGAAAAGTAGAGAATCCCATTCTTGACAGTTTCCATATTTACTGTGGCTATTTATAAGCCAGTCGTGATGTAATATCCACCCTTAGTCTCCTCTGCCTGATTTGCCTGCCCTTCACTATAGAAAGTGCATTGTTTCAGCCTGAGAAATTTTGGCCAATCAGAGAGGAACAGAGGTGTGGGAGGGGAAACCAGGTGGGAAAGAGGCTTCAGCCAATCAGGCTGCATTAGTTAAGTCTGAGGGGAAGTAGACAGGGCTGTATTTAGGATTTGGGCTCCGCTAGGCACCCCACACCTATGGCGCCCCCCCCCCCCCCCCTGGAGGGTGAAAGTGGGGCGGCGCGCGAAGCGCGGCGCGGCGAAAAATGGGCATGGCCACAGAATGCAGTGGGCGTGTCCATAACATACAGTGGGTGTGACCAATTAAAATTTCCTAGTAAGAGTGCAGCCCAAAGTCGGTGAGAGCCATGTTTTCTCCCCGGGTATGAGAAAATGGGCATGGCCACAGAATGCAGTGGGCGTGTCCATAACATACAGTGGGTGTGACCAATTAAAATTTCCTAGTAAGAGTGCAGCCCAAAGTCGGTGAGAGCCATGTTTTCTCCCCGGGTATGAGTAAAGTGACGCTAAAAAAAGCATGAAATGTTCCCAAAAAACCCCACACATTAGCCAGTGTTCTCTCGCACAAAATAGTGGTAGGTATTAGAATGTGAGCTCCCCTGAGAAAAGTCAATAACATGACTATGTTCTCTGCAAAGTGCTGCAGAAGATGCCAGTGCTATATAAATACATAATAATATGTTAGGACATTAGACTATGGCAGGATTAGATTGTAAGCTCCTCAGAGGATAGTCAGTGACATGACTACGTACTCTGTGAAGTACTGCTTAAGATGGCAGTACAATATGGTACAGTAGTATGGCAGCATGGTGGCGTAGTGGTTAGCGCTCTTGCATTGCAGCACTGGGTTCCCGGTTCGAATCCCAGCCAGGTCAACATCTGCAAGGAGTTTGTATGTTCTCCCCGTGTCTATGTGGGTTTCCTCCAGGCACTCTGGTTTCCTCCCACATCCCAATACCATACAATACAGATAAGTTAATTGGCTTCCCCCTAAAAATTGGCCCTAGACTACAATACATACATACATACACATATGACTATGGTAGGGATTAGATTGTGAGCCCCTCTGTGGGACAGTTAGTGAAAAGACAATACATACTCTGTACAGCGCTGCGTAATATGTTGGTGCTATATAAATAATTAGTATCAGTATAAAGTAGCCAGGTCTATAAGTGTCCCCAATATAGACATACTATAGGTGTCCCCAGTATAGATAGCCAAGTCTATAGGTATCCCCAGTTTAGGTAGTAGTCAGGGGCGTAACTAGAAATCACTGGGCCCCCTTGCGAAAATTTGGATGGGGCCCCCCATAGGTGCCAAATAATTGTAATGGGGCAGCGTTTCACAATAAAATAATCGTAATGCAGCAGTGTTTCACCATAAAATAATCGCAATGTGGGCAACATTTCACCAGAAAATAAATGCAATGAGTGCAACATTTCAGCAGAGAATAAATGCAATGAGTGCAACATTTCAGCAATGAGTGCTATATTTCACCAGATAACAATCATACAGTAGGCAGCATTTCACCAGAGAATAATCGCAATGAGTGCAACATTTCACCAGAGAATAATCGCAATGAGTGCAGAATTTCACCAGAGAATAATCGCAATGAGTGCAGCGTTTCACCAGAGAATAATCGCAATGAGTGCAACATTTCAGCAATGAGTGCTATATTTCACCAGATAACAATCATACAGTGGGCAGCATTTCACCAGAGAATAATCGTAATGAGTGCAGCATTTCACCAGAGAATAATCGCAATGAGTGCAACATTTCACCAGATAATATTCGTACAGTGGGCAGCATTTCACCAGAAAATAATCGTACAGTGGACAGCATTTCCCCAGAAAATAGTTGTACAGTGGGCAGCATTTCACCAGAAAATAATCGCAACGTGGGCAGCATTTCAGCAGAAAATCGCACAGAGGGCTGCATAACACCACAAAATAATAGGTGGCCCCAGTTTAGGAAGTTAGTATATAGGTGTCCCCCAGTTTAGGTAGTAGGTATACAGGTGTCCCCCAGTTTAGGTAGTAGGTATACAGGTGTCCCCCAGTTTAGGTAGTATATATATATAGGTGTCCCCCAGTTTAGGAAGTCGGTATGTAGGTGTCCCCCAGTTTAGGTAGTAGGTATGTAGGTGTCCCCAAGTTTAGGTAGTAAGTATATGTGTCCCCCAGTTTAGGTAGTAGGTATGTAGGTGTCCCCCAGTTTAGGTAGTAGATATATAGGTGTCCCCCAGCTTAGGAAGTAGGTATGTAGGTGTCCCCCAGTTTAGGCAGTAGGTATACAGGTGTCCCCCAGTTTAAGAAGTAGGTATATAGGTGTCCCCCAGTTTAGGTAGTAGGTATACAGGTGTCCCCCAGTTTAGGTAGTATATATATATATAGGTGTCCCCCAGTTTAGGAACTCGGTATGTAGGTGTCCCCCAGTTTAGGTAGTAGGTGTCCCCCAGTTTAGGTAGTAGGTATATGTGTCCCCCAGTTTAGGTAGTAGGTATGTAGGTGTTCCCCAGTTTTGGTAGTAGATATATAGGTGTCCCCCAGCTTAGGTAGTAGGTATACAGGTGTCCCCCAGTTTAGGTAGTAGGTATACAGGTGTCCCCCAGTTTAAGAAGTAGGTATATAGGTGTCCCCCAGTTTAGGTAGTAGGTATACAGGTGTCCCCCAGTTTAAGAAGTAGGTATATAGGTGTCCCCCAGTTTAGGTAGTAGGTATACAGGTGTCCCCCAGTTTAAGAAGTAGGTATATAGGTGTCCCCCAGTTTAGGTAGTAGGTATACAGGTGTCCCCCAGTTTAAGAAGTAGGTATATAGGTGTCCCCCAGTTTAGGTAGTAGGTATACAGGTGTCCCCCAGTTTAGGAAGTAGGTATATAGCTGTCCCCCAGTTTAGGAAGTAGGTATGTAGGTGTCCCCCAGTTTAGGAAGTAGGTATGTAGGTGTCCCCCAGTTTAGGAAGTAGGTATGTAGGTGTCCCCCAGTTTAGGAAGTAGGTATGTAGGTGTCCCCCAGTTTAGGTAGTATATATATATATATATATATATATATATATATATATATATATATATATGTGTCCCCCAGTTTAGGAAGTAGGTATATAGGTGTCCCCCAGTTTAGGTAGTAGGTATATGTGTCCCCCAGTTTAGGTAGTAGGTATGTAGGTGTTCCCCAGTTTTGGTAGTAGATATATAGGTGTCCCCCAGCTTAGGTAGTAGGTATACAGGTGTCCCCCAGTTTAGGTAGTAGGTATACAGGTGTCCCCCAGTTTAAGTAGTAGGTATATAGGTGTCCCCCAGTTTAGGTAGTAGGTATACAGGTGTCCCCCAGTTTAAGAAGTAGGTATATAGGTGTCCCCCAGTTTAGGTAGTAGGTATACAGGTGTCCCCCATTTTAGGAAGTAGGTATGTAGGTGTCCCCCAGTTTAGGAAGTAGGTATGTAGGTGTCCCCCAGTTTAGGAAGTAGGTATGTAGGTGTCCCCCAGTTTAGGAAGTAGGTATGTAGGTGTCCCCCAGTTTAGGTAGTATATATATATATCTATATATAGGTGTCCCCCAGTTTAGAAAGTAGGTATATAGGTGTCCCCCAGTTTAGGTAGTATATATAGGTGTCCCCCAGTTTAGAAAGTAGGTATATAGGTGTCCCCCAGTTTAGGAAGTAGGTATGTAGGTGTCCCCCAGTTTAGGAAGTAGTTATGTAGGTGTCCCCCAGTTTAGGAAGTAGGTATGTTGTAGGTGTCCCCCAGTTTAGGAAGTAAATATATAAATGTCCCAGTTTAGGAAGTAGATATAATAAGTGTCCCCCAGTTTAGGTAGCCTGGAAGGTGGAGCAGGCACAGAGTAGCGGGGAAGCAGGGACGTCCCCTCCCTAACCTGAAGGTAGCTCCCGCTCCCCCTTCCAGTCAGTGCAGCCAGAGACGATTCCAGTCCAGGGGCAGCGGCCGGAGAACATCCCCATCTCTTCTTCCCGGCGCGCGAGGGAATCCATCTCTGCATGCCGCTGCCTGATCTGGTGACGTCATTGCTCAGACCAGCCAGCGGCATGCAGAGTCTTCCTCCAGCGTCGGGAAATTTCCCCGGCCGGCGGCCGCTACTACTCTGCTGGAGGGGGGGGAGCAAGTCCCCCTCCATGTGTGTGCGTCTCCGTCGCCAACCCCCCCCCCCCCCCCCCCCCCGCAAAAAAAAGGGTCACTTTTTTTTTTCAATCACTTTAAAAAAAAAAAAATAATAATAATAAAAAAGTTAAATAAATAGGCATTAGATGGCCGCCCCCCCCCGAGGGGCCGCCCATGGCACCGGCCCACAGGTGCCTCTTAAGAGATACGGCCCTGGAAGTAGAGGATCAAAAAAGACAACCCAGCATGCCCTGCAACTACTCTTTTGTGTACCAAATTTTCTGTGTACCAAATAAGAGTCATGTTAACTGGGGAATGATAATTTATCAACAAGAAAAGTAATAGTGATTTACACTTTTGGATTGCCTGATTAGCATCCTTATTACTTGTTTGCCAGATAAAAAAAGAATTGATTTTTGATTTTATGCCCAACAGTTACTCTTTAACTCAGGCTATGATGTCACACAGCCTTCTACCGCAAAGCATTCTGGAAGAATGTGTATCCTGTGCGGAGTTTGGCATTATATCACATTGTAAATATGGTGCATGGTAGTTGCATATACAGTTCTATTAGTGAAACAACCTCATTGTAACCAATACGTGGGAATAAGTCTAAGCAATAACCAGATAGACAGGAAGCTTGACCGACTGACCCAAAGATAACCTTGAAGAAGAAGAATCGAATAGCTGGGTTCTGCTCATCCTTTGTAACACAGCAGGGATGCAGAGAAACCTTCAAAAAGTGCGTTTCAACTGAAGCCATGACACAAACTTTTCTGGGACAGCAAAGCTGTTTTCAGTGATGTTTTAAGTGGATTATAAGCAAGAGGAAAAAGAGTTTTTATAGATTTGTAGAAACTGATTTTACTGAAGGGAAACGTTCTTTTTTGTAAAAAAAAAATGGTATAAACAGACTTCAGATGTTATAAACAGAATGTTATAAACAGACTGTACATTTATTTTTGTAATTTGATGTTATCTAAAATTATTATTTTGTTTTATAGGTTTGCAGCCATGTATGAACATCCAAATTTGCCCCCATAGTGCATCATTAGGGTCATCTTTGACCCTCTACATCACTGTCAGTAGGCACATTGTAGCCAATCAGGGTACACTCCCTCCTGGAGGCCGTCCCCCCCCCCTTATAAAAGGCAGGCAGCGTCAGCCATTTTACTCACTCGTGTGCCTGCAGTAATTAGAGAAGGGAGAGCTGCTGCAGACTCTCATAGGGAAAGCTTAGTTAGGCTCTTGTAGGCTTGTTAGCTTGCTCCTTGCTGATTCTTATTGCTAAAAAAGCCCCCCTCAACAGCTCTTTTGAGAGCTAATGTTGTTCTTGTGATCTATATTTTTTTTTTGTGTGGCCCACTTGCATTTCATACAGCCCTGTTAGTCAGTCACAGCTGGCCTTTGGCACCTTAATTCCTATTGTACCACTGCCAGGCCAAGCACATTCAGTGACTACCTGTGTGTGTGACAGGCAACTGCACATTTGTAATCCCATCCCAATCACTGCACCTGTTCAGTGCACCTACCTACCTATACCTACTTGAGTGCACGCAATGTTAATACCACCAGTATTAACGCGAGTGCAGGCATTTTTAATAACACCAGTCATTGCACCTGTGCAGGGTACCTGTGTGTGTGTGTGTGTGTGTGTGTGTGTGTGTGTGTGTGTCAGGCAGCTGCACATTTGTAATACCAGTCACTGCACCTGTTCACTGCACCTGTGTAACCGCACATTGTTGTATCAGCAGTCACTGCATACCTGTTCACTTCACCTGTGTAGCCATACATTGTATTATTCAAGTCAGTGCATACCTTTCACTTCATCCCCCAATATGGACAAAACAAAAGGCAGAGCCAGAGGCAGGCCACCTGGCAGGTCTGTTCGAGGTCAGGCTGTCGTGATTTTGTGCGGCCCTCGACCAAAGTACTGTGTTCAGAAGAAGGCACGTGCCATCAAACCCCAATATGGTCAGGACGTAGTTGACTGTTTAACACAGAACACCTCATCTTTCACAGCTTCCGCATGGAAGCATGACATATCTTCCTCCTCCTGCTCGGATTCTGGCACCCCACTTAACACTCAGTCGGCCGCCACCACCAAAGTGCCATCACCCCACGGCTCAGCGGTGTGGACATTTTTTTGTGTGTCTGCCTCAGATGAGAGCAATGCCATCTGTACACTGTTACCAAAAATTGAGCCGTGAAAAGACCAAGACCCGCGTAGAGACAACTACCTTACGAAGGCACATGATTACAAAGCACAAACTGCAATGGGATGACCACCTGAGGAAAAGCAGCACACAAAAGCAAAGCCACACACCGCAGTGGAAGATACCAGGCCGCAGTTTTTTTCTCAAAAAAGGCGATACCTAAACTGTACCGTGATGTTGAAAGGCAAGTGGTGGCATCTCTGGCACACAGTGTTGGGTCAAGGGTCTATCTGACCATGGATGCCTGGTCTGCAAAGCACGTTCAGGCCTGCCCAAAGACTAAGTTAGTCCCCACACATAGCATCTCTGCCTACACGCCGTGTGACTGCCTGCCCCAAGACTAATTCGGTCCCCACACAGCATCTCTGCTTGCCGGCCACTTGACTGCCTTTTCCGCCACCACCAACAGGGTCCACCAGGACTCCAGGTGGATTCCTGAATTTTTAAGGCCGCTAGCAGCGGCCGCTATAATAATTTTTCCTTGCCGGCCACTTGACTGCCTTCTCCGCCACCACCAACAGGGTCCACCGGGACTCCAGGTGGATTCCTGAATTTTTAAGGCCGCTAGCAGCGGCCGCTATAATATTTTTTCTGGTACGTGTACATGCCTGCCTAATTTTTCTGGCTGCACTGCGGCTGCAACAACAAAACAAAAGGCATGTACATGTGTCAATTCCCCTTTATGATCGTTACCTTGCCGCGGTGAGGGGGCTTGCGTATCACAATGAAGCAATGACTGACGGCTATATGAGTGTCACAGGGGGTGGCACACCAAAGATTATAAGGTTGTTGCTTCATTGTGGACAGACCAAATTAGATCAGCTGGACAATCACTGTTGTTCTGTCATTGAGCTACCTCAGCCTGGCGACAATATGGGCTTGAAAATCGCTGTGGCCTGCACTCTCGCCATGGTGCACACCAGTCCAGCATGGCCGTCACAACACAAACAGCTGTTTGCGGTGCGTTACACAGTGAGTTTGGTGTGTCAGTGTGAAGCAGTACTCTAATTACACTCCTTGATTGATGTATACGCATGCAAGATGTTTTAAAGCACTTTAGGCCTCCAATTTAGCATGGAATGTGATTTCTGCCCTTAAAACTCTGCTTTGCGTCAAATCCAGATTTTCCCGGGGACTTTTGGCATCTATCCCACACATTCATGCAAAAACTCAGATGTTAGACCCCTTGAAACATCTTTTCCATCACTTTTCTGGCCAGCATAAGTGTTTCTAGTTTTCAAAGTTCGCCTCCCCATTGAAGTCTATTGCGGTTCGTGAAAGTTCGCAAGAACCAAACTTTTGCAGAAGTTCGTGAACCTAAAATCAGAGGTACGGGCCATCTCTAAATGTGACACTGTCCCTGAATGTACAGGGGTGCGGTCCATGGCAGAAAGGATTAAATTAACTGTCGGTATGTTGCCGACTCTCACCGCTGCACTGCACAACACTCTCCTTCTTCTCGACACATCCATGCTCACAGCCAATCTGGTTGTAAAGGCAGAAGTGTCAGGAAGATGAAGAGTGGCGTGCAGTGCATTAGCAGGAGGCAGATCATGCTCTAGTGCACACTGGGGCAGTAATTATAATTATGGCTTGCATACAAATTCAGAATATACCTGAAGGAAATAAAAGCCTGAGCGGGTCTGTGCTATTGCTCAGATGCAGTGCTGCCATGCTGGATCGCCCTAGCAGCGGGGGACAGGGGAAGCCTTTGGAGGACCCAGAGGCTTCTCCCTCCTGAGGCAAGTATCTAAACTTTGGGATTGCAAAACTCAGAGGTTTGCTTTAATGCAAATTACTGTATATACAGTTCAGAACTGGGCCGACTAAGTTTTCAATTCCAAAATGCATACAGTTTGCATTAAATCTACATGCAAGCCAAAATGATTAACATATTATTGACCATTTCTATTTCTATTATTAAAAATGTATAGAGCTAAATTGAAGGACTTTTTTCAACAACAATAGTGTTTTACTTCAAAACATAATGGAATTCTCCTTTAATACAGGTACCAGGAGTTCTATTTTAATGAAAGATTTAGTATGTTGACAGTCTCTCCTACAGCATTATTTTAGGCATAAAATGTACCTAAATTGACATGTACAATGATGAGATGATTACGGGTTCATATAGTACTAATGGCCCCGGCTCCCAGTGTTCAATTTCAGCCCACTTTGTATTTGAGTTTGACACCCCTGGCCTAGTTAGAACTTGTATGTATTTTTTCATTGCAAGGATTAATGTATGTATTAATGCATTAATGTCTAAGGCAGCTGAACTGCAATGGAATGCCCACTCTGTTCACACTAGCTGCGCTCAAATGTTCCTATGAAGAAACAGTCCTCATACATATGACAATTGTCTCGGTGATTAATCTGTACAACAGTAATGTTTCAGCCGGTTGCAAGCACAATGCCACTTCAGTGAGACACCACCACCACACCCCAAGCAGTGTGAACTCACTATATATATATATATATATATATATATATATATATATATATATATATATATATATATATATATATATATATATATATATATGACCCTCCATTAGATGGGTCCTCAGCGCCCACAAAACCATGAATAGGCTTGAGTGCAAACTTCTTTTGTCATCAAACGTTTTTATGGTTTTACGCTATCGTGGTTCCGGTTATGGCTTTTTGAGGTGTGAGGATCCTATGAGGAGGTGAAATCAGTGGACAGAGAGTGCTCGGTGAGGCAGGGGGCGGCCAGATGACCTCATAGGTGCTGAGGACCGATCTAATAGAGGGTCATATATATACGGTGAGTGCCCACTGCTTTGGGTGTGTTGGTGGTGTCTCACTGAAGTGGCATTGTGCTTGCAACCTGCTGAAGCATTACTGTTGAACAGATTAATCACAGAGACAATTGTCATATGTATGAGGACTGTTTCTTCATAGGAACATTTGAGCGCAACTAGTGTGAACAGAGTGGACATTATATGATTTGGGCAGCGCACCACCAGTTGTTACGTCCTTGTTTTTAATATCAGCGCAGTATTTGTATT